>NC_034180.2:5544808-5564808 GCF_002021735.2 Oncorhynchus kisutch | reverse complement strand
CTACACTGTTATACTTGTTGGTATCCAGATCAACTGTTACAGACAGCTAAGGCTGCAGCTCAGTGTGTGTGTGTGTGTGTGTGTGTGTGTGTGTGTGTGTGTGTGTGTGTGGGTATGCATGTGTGTTCAGCTAATAACCGCAGGCTACAGTCAATCCCATCACCCTGCTACCACCTCAGACTGGATTTGGTGTGCACCAACATCACATAGTGTAAACATCTCTAAAAGGAATATCTCGACTCAGATCACCACGCAGGAAGATTTTAGAGTCATGCCAAATGTCTCACCCACGTGTCCATATTTGGTTGGGGAGGGAAAAAGCTTTTCTACAGTATTTCTCCGGGGATATAAACCTTAACTAGATTTGCCTATTTATATTTGTCTGTTTATTCATTCTGCTTGACACAGGCGATGGCGACCGAGTGCTCCAGTGTCATCCCTCTGTGTGAGTTCCACGTGTAGCGCGTCAGAGTGACCTTGTCTAAACTGTTTTCTTCTGGTCCTTTGTGTTAATATAGAACCCGTCAGCGGTAACAACGACCCCCTACGTACTGGGTTCTGGGACCTGAAGAATTTAGAGTGTTGGTTTCATCCAGACACTGAGGACCACTGTCTCATTGTGCTCCAACTGAACACACTTGGCTAACCTTTATTTGGTCTTCTGCTTCCATTCTTTCTCCTCTGTGGAACAGCGAGCACACAATAGCGTGTTATCCCCAAGCCACATGACAGCCAAGTGTGTGTGTGTGTGTGCGTGCATCCCGCGTGTTATCCCAAGCCAAATAACAGCCAAGTGTGTGTGTGTGTGTGTAATCCAAAGTACTTTCCTCAGCAAGACTATTCTCTTGCAAGGATGACTCTTAGTGGACATGTCTGTTACCAGTTAGCTACTCTCTGTGACTTACTGCTTTGGTACGGCTTTGTGTTAGTGCTGGGTTCCTTTTACTGTGTTTTTCCTCACCACACACACACACACACACACCCCTGGTGAAGGCCCCTGGGGTATAGCTGTCCGACCCCTGCGTTCCTTTATAAAGAGTTAACCTCCTTCACCATCCGCCTCTCCTTGCATGAGCTCTGAGGCTTTATAGTTCTGCTCATAACAACCGGAACTAATTCAAATCAGGACCGGATCATTTGGGGACTGGCTGGGCCGGGGCACGATGACTGTTACTGTGTGCCTGTCTCTGTGTGTGTATGATAGAGTCTGTGAGTGTTTCTGTGTATTATGTGTGTGCCTGTGTCTGATTGCTTGCGTTTCTCAGTGTGTGTTTGTGTTACTGTGTGTATGTCTGTGTGCGTTTATGTCTGTGTGTGTGTTTATGTCTGTGTGTCTGTTTGTGTCTGTGTGTTTATATCTGTGTGTGTTTATGTCTGTGTGTGTCTGTGTGTGTTTATGTCTGTGTGTGTTTATGTCTGTGTGTGTCTATGTCTGTCTATGTCTGTGTGTGTCTATGTCTGTGTGTGTTTATGTCTGTGTGTGTCTATGTCTGTGTGTGTCTATGTCTGTGTGTGTCTGTGTGTTTATGTCTGTGTGTGTTTATGTCTGTGTGTGTTTATGTCTGTGTGTGTTTATGTCTGTGTGTGTTTATGTCTGTGTGTGTCTATGTCTGTGTGTGTCTGTGTGTTTATGTCTGTGTGTGTTTATGTCTGTGTGTGTTTATGTCTGTGTGTGTCTATGTCTGTGTGTGTCTGTGTGTTTATGTCTGTGTGTGTTTATGTCTGTGTGTGTTTATGTCTGTGTGTGTTTATGTCTGTGTGTGTCTGTGTGTTTATGTCTGTGTGTGTTTATGTCTGTGTGTGTCTATGTCTGTGTGTGTTTATGTCTGTGTGTGTTTATGTCTGTGTGTATTGATTGGCTGATGGTGCAGAACACATCCTTATTAAAGTAGTGCTTTAGACTGAAGGAGTGCCAGAGAAGAGGAGACAGAAGTTGGGCCAAGAGGAATCAAAGTATATCTGGCCGCACAGGAGAGCTGAGAGAGAGAGAGAGAGAGAGATAGGGAGATAGAGAGAGAGATAGAGAGAGAGATAGAGAACTCATTCGGAGCAGATAAAACATGTGTTTGGCCCCCTGTATCAGCTTTACTGAAGATGCTCTTCTGCACAGATTGGCCTGTGATACTGCCATAATGGTAAAGCCTGGGTTTTGATCTACGAATGAGTGTGCGTGTGTGAGCGCGTGTGAGACCCTCGTAACAACTCACACCTTGTCTGGCACAGCTAGAAAGACTATACATGGATTTAAATGCTCTCTCTCTTCACCAAGGCTTCTCCTCTTTCAAAGAAACAAAGAGCATCTGTGCAAACAGTTAGAAAATGGCTAGACCTTGTATTCACTGGGCTGTTAAAGGTGTGCTTTTATACTTCAAGTACTGAAGTTCGGCTCAGCTTTTTGTGAGGCCTCCCGTTCCAACTGAGTTGGCTGTTTGAGGTCCCAGTAAAGCCTGGGTGAAGCAGTGTGGGGTGTTATGGGGCATAAAAAACAGGTTGTTTGGATCCTGGATTCTGATTGGTTGTGGGACAAACAACTCCCGCAAAATACCATGACGTGTTAATGTCATAATTCCACTGTCCGCAGCCCAGGCAGGAAATTCATAAACGTCATCTCCCTCATTTACAGTACAGTACAGGAGAGTTGAACAGATGAGTTGAACAGGAGAGTTGAACAGATGAATTGAACAGGAGAGTTGAACAGGAGAGTTGAACAGGAAAGTTGTACAGGAGAGTTGAACAGATGAGTTGAACAGATGAGTTGAACAGGAGAGTTGAACAGATGAGTTGAACAGATGAGTTGAACAGATGAGTTGAACAGGAGAGTTGAACAGATGAGTTGAACAGATGAGGGTACTGAGTGGGTCTGTGGAGAGGGGTAGTGAGCTGGAAGTTGAGTGAACTGGACGAACCCTAGCTGACCGTGTTGTGAGGTGTGTGTACAGTGGGTGTTTGATGTACTGTAGGTATCCTTTCTCCTCTGTCACCTCACTTGAGTCTTAGGTACAACGGGTTTGTGGAAAAGTGTGTGTATTCAGTACAACTAGTCTGGGTTTCGGATTGTGTGTGTGTGCGTGCCTGTACGTATATGATGATGATAATGTGTGTATGATGATGATAATGTATATATGCTGATGATATTTATATGTGGTGATAATGTGTATATACGATGATAACGTGTATATATGATAACGTGTATATATGATGATAATCTATATATGATGGTGATAAAGTGTGCATGATGATGATAATAAGTGTATGATGATGACAATGTGTGTATGATGATGATGTGTGTATGATGATGATAATGTATATATGATGATGATAAAGTGTGCATGATGATGATAATGTGTGTATGATGATGATAATGTGTATGATGATGTGTATGAATGATGATGATAATGTATATATGACGATAATGTGTATACGAGGATGATCATGTGTGTATGATGATAATGTTTGTATGATGTGTGTATGATTATGATCATAAATGTACAATGATGGCGATGTGTGTATGATGATGATAATGTATATACATGATGATAATGTGTGTATGATGATAATGTGTGTATGATGATAATGTTTGTATGATGTGTGTATGATTATGATCATGCATGTACAATGATGATAATGTGTGTATGATGATAATGTGTGTATGATGATGATGTGTGTATGATTATGATCATGTGTGTACGATGATGATGATAATGTGTGTACGATGATGATAATGTGTGTATGATGATGATAATGGGTGTATGATGATAATGTGTGTATGATGATGATAATGTGTGCATGATGATGTGTATGTCTCACCTGTGTCTCAGGTATGATGGGCCCATCCTCTGGTGAGGACCTGAAGCAGGTAGAGAGGGGAGAGGCCACGATGACAGGACTGGGCCTGATGAAACCACTCAGGTCACAGCTGGGGATGTCATTCTCCTCCTGCAATACGATTCAATATGATTGAAGACGAGTCAATACAATTCAATACAAGTCAATACAATTCAATATGAGTAACACGATTCAATACAATTCAATACAGTTCAATATGATTCAATACAGTTCAATATGATTCAATATGATTAAATGAAATATAATGGAATTCAATAAGACTCAATACAATTACATTTAATGAAATATCTTTATCAACTATATTTCACCTTCTTCATGACCAGGGTGTCCATGACATAGAAGACGTTCCAGGGGATCCACACGGTGCGGTACTGTATCAGGAACGGAGCCCGCTCGAAACTCAGGGTCAGACTGGCCCCACCGTTGGTCAACAGGTCGAACCTGGAGAGATGGAGAGAGATGGAGAGAGGTGGAGAGAGATGGAGAGAGGTGGAGAGAGATGGAGAGAGGTGGAGCGAGATGGAGAGAGATGGAGAGAGATGGAGAGAGGTGGAGAGAGGTGGAGAGAGATGGAGAGAGGTGGAGAGAGGTGGAGAGAGGTGGAGAGAGATGGAGAGAGGTGGAGAGAGATGGAGAGAGGTGGAGAGAGATGGAGAGAGGTGGAGAGAGATGGAGAGAGATGGAGAGAGATGGAGAGAGATGAGGAGAGATGGGGTTAGAGATGGAGAGAGGTGGAGAGAGATGGAGAGAGGTGGAGAGAGATGGAGAGAGATGGAGAGAGATGAGGAGAGATGGGGTTAGAGGTGGTGAGAGAAACACACAGGCATGTACATTCACACAGAGAGACAGGCGGACAGACAGATGGACAGACACACACAGGCACACACACACCTCCCTTCAACCCACACACACAGACAGTAGAAAGGGCCTTTTGCGTGTTCACACATTTCCTCCGGGTTGTTCTTGGGCCCTGGAGACAGAGATCTCTGTATCTTTGGCACTGATGGAGGTAGAGTGAGGATGAAGGGTGATCAGACTGTCCTGTTCTAATTGTCTCTCCTGTCTAGTCTGTCCAACCTGAGGCTCTCTTTCTCTCTCCTTTCCTGCTATATCTCTCCCTCTTCCTCTCTACTACTTATCTCAGAACAAAACATGATTCTGTTCTTTCTCCTGTACTGAAAATAAGATGATGGGGCCAATTATTATTGGATGTGTGTGTGTGTGTGTGTGTGTGTGTGTGTGTGTGTGTGTGTGTGTGTGTGTGTGTGTGTGTGTGTGTGTGTGTGGTGAGAGAGAGCTTCGTTTGGCTAGCTGACTTTGTCTTTTAACATGTAGCAGGCCTATAGGGAGAACCATCCGAGTGGAAGAGAGAGAAGGTCCCCTAAGTCCTGTCCTATATTTTGTGTCTGGAGGGGGCTGGTGGGGTGAAGTGTGAAGACACACACGCAACACATACAGAAAATGCATAGATAAAAGAACACACTCATGGAGGCACAGACAAGCAGCGACACCAGCATTCAATCTGTTACGACCAGATATATTGTTATTTATAAACTGGGTGGTTCCAGCCCAGAATGCTGATTGGCTGACAGCAGTGGTATGTGAGACGGTATACCATAGGAGTTTGAGACCGTATACCTCGGGGTTTGTGGTATTTGGCCAATATACCACGACTAATGGCTGAATCCAGGCACTCCGTGATGCGTCGTCCTTAAGCACAGTCCTTAGGCGTGGACCCCCTTGGGCCTTACTGCTTAAATACACTAAATACACAAAAGTATGTGGACACCTGCTCCTCTTATTCCAAAATCATGGGCATGGAGTTGGTCCCCCCTTTGCTGCGATAACAGCCTCCACTCTTCTGGGAAGGCTTTCCACTAGATGTTGGAACATTGCTGCGGTTACTTGCTTCCATTCAGCCACAAGACCATTAGTGAGGTCGGGCACTGATGTTGGGCGATTAGGCTTGGCTCGCAGGCATTAGACGGAGTTGAGGTCAAGGCCAGTCAAGTTCTTCCTCACCGACCTCGACAAACCATTTCTGTATGGACCTCACTTTGTGCACGGGGGCATTGTCATGCTGAAACAGGAAGTTCCCCAAACTGTTGCCCCAAAGTTGGAAGCCCAGCATCGTCTAGATAGAAAGTCATTGTATGCTGTAGCGTTAAGATTTCCCTTCACTGGAACTAAGAGGCCTAACCTGAACCATGAAAAACAGCCCCATTATTCCTCCTCCACCAAACTTTACAGTTTGCATTATGCATTAGGGCAGGTAGCATTCTCCTGGCATCCGCCAAACCCAGAATCCCAGAATCGACTGCCAGATGGTGAAGCGCGATTCATCACTCCAGAGAACACGTTCCCACTGCTTTAGAGTCCAATGGCGGCGAGCTTTACACTGCTCCAGCTGACGCTCTGTATTGTGCATGGTGATCTTAGGCTTGTGTGCGGCTGCTCAGCCATGGAAACCCATTTCATGAAGCTCCCAACGAACAGTTCTTGTGCTGACGTTGCTTCCAGAGGCAGTTTGGATTTTTACGCGCTACGCGCCACAGCACTCGGTGGTCCCATTCTGTGAGCTTGTGTGGCCTACCACTTCGCGGCTGAGCCGTTGTTGCTCCAAGATGCGTCCACTTCACAATAACAGAGCTTACAGTTGACCGGGGCAGCTTTAGCAGGGCAGACATTTGCCAATCTGACTTGTTGGATAGGTGTCATCCTATGACGGTGCCACGTTGAAAGTCACTGAGCTCTTCAGTAAGGCCATTCTACTGCCCATGTTTGTCTACGGCAATTGCATGGCTGTGTGCTGAAGAGCTCAGTGACATGGCTGAAATAGCAGAATCCACTCATTTGACTTTTGGTAATGACAGTTCCATGGCAGTATATTCAGGCGATTTTAGCAGTGGCAATGGCAGTATATTTAGTCTATTGTAGCAGTGGCATGGCAGTATATTCAGTCTATTTTAGCAGTGGCATGGCAGTATATTCAGGCGATTTTAGCAGTGGCAATGGCAGTATATTCAGTCTATTGTAGCAGTGGCATGGCAGTATATTCAGTCGATTTTAGCAGTGGCATGGCAGTATATTCAGTCTATTTTAGCAGTGGCATGGCAGTATATTCAGTCGATTTTAGCAGTGGCATGGCAGTATATTCAGGCGATTTTAGCTGTGGCAATGGCAGGATATTCAGGCTATTGTAGCAGTGGCATGGCAGTATATTCAGTCGATTTTAGCAGTGGCATGGCAGTATATTCAGTCTATTTTAGCAGTGGCATGGCAGTATATTCAGTCGATTTTAGCAGTGGCATGGCAGTATATTCAGGCGATTTTAGCTGTGGCAATGGCAGGATATTCAGGCTATTGTAGCAGTGGCATGGCAGTATATTCAGTCGATTTTAGCAGTGGCATGGCAGTATATTCAGTCGATTTTAGCAGTGGCATGGCAGTATATTCAGTCGATTTTAGCAGTGGCATGGCAGTATATTCAGGCGATTTTAGCTGTGGCAATGGCAGGATATTCAGGCTATTGTAGCAGTGGCATGGCAGTATATTCAGTCGATTTTAGCAGTGGCATGGCAGTATATTCAGTCTATTTTAGCAGTGGCATGGCAGTATATTCAGTCGATTTTAGCAGTGGCATGGCAGTATATTCAGTCGATTTTAGCAGTGGCATGGCAGTATATTCAGTCGATTTTAGCAGTGGCATGGCAGTATATTCAGGCGATTTTAGTAGTGGCATGGCAGTATATTCAGTCAATTTTAGCAGTGGCATGGCAGTATATTCAGTTTAACAACATAAATTATTCAATTTTATTCCGTCTATAGTAACAGGGGCATGACATAGTGGCTGGATACATTGCAACCTGCAGTGTGGAACATCGTGCAACATCATGTATTCAATTTGCCACAGTGGTCGCCATCACACACCTATTGCAATCTAGCAGCTTAGCCTCGCCCTAGAGATTCAACCTATTACACTCCCAGCAATCACACAGAGCCTCCTCTCAATGAGGCAGGGAGCACCAAATATCACGGCTTGCACTTTTGCCCTTAACACCCCTGCTTTACAATCTAATTGGGCGCGGGTGGTGTAATAAAAGGTCCTGATGGGGCTGGGGCCTGGGAGTGATTGCGCCTCTGTCCCAAATGGCATCCTATTCCCTATCTACTGCTCTCTACTTTTCACCAGAGCCCTATGGGAAGCAAGTAGTGCACTATATAGCGAATAGGGTGCTATTTGGGACTCGGACTGCGTTTCCTATTTCCTGGTTGGTGTCGAGGAGGGTTGCAGGAACACTCGCTGTAATAACACCGGGGAACCGGGAGTGGGGGGCAGGGTGTAGTGGAGGTGTGTGTGTATGTGTGTTCTGTGCCCTGCGCTAGAATGACGCAGGCTAATTGATTCTGCCCTTGTAAATCCAATGCATTTTAAACAGCTCTCCAGTTCACATTTAAATGGCGCAGGGTTTTCATTTGGGGTGGGGGGGTGTTTGTGAGTGTGTGCTTTTTCATTGGGGGGAAGCTGCTGAGATTACATTTGCATGAGAGAGAGGATTTTGGGAGATTTACGAGACAGAGTCGTAGAGGGACAGGAGAAGAAGCGTGCTGCGGTTTCTCTTTTCTCTCTCTCACATACTCACCGATGCACGGAAAAACATTCACGCAAATATGCACACACAGACACACATAACGATTCAATCAACGAGTCCTGAAAACACAACATAAATCAAATACTGTATGAGGTGTCAGTGGTGAGGAAGACCAGAGTCAGTGGTGCGTGTGTGTGTGTACGTGGACCTACATGCCGTCCTTGCGCGTGACGGTGTATCCGTGGTCGGGGTAGTGGACGAAGGTAACATTGACTCCTATGAGGGGGGTTCCGTCTGCCGTCAGGACTTGGCCTCTGATGATGGACACCAGGCTGGGGAGAAACAACACGTAGAGATGATCTACTTAGAGACGTTGTTATTTTGTACACTGCAGCTATAGGACGCCGCGGAGACAGAGATATCCTGAGATACACATCACGCTAGAGGACCGACAGGAAATAACACACTAGACAACTTTCACTCAGCACATTCATAAACACCACAGTATGACACTGTGCAGTGCCACGTCAAATAACCAATTCCCTTTTCACATCACCGCTATGCATGCATCAAAACACACGTGATCCAAACCCCCCCCCCTCCCACACACACAAACACACATATTGTTATTCATGTGGGCTTACATCTCCCTGTTTAGCACACATAACACAGTGTGTTTAAGGGCTGCTGGGATGCCTGGGCCTTTCCCCTCTGAGGCTTATCAGCCTGATCGATACTAGGGGACTGAGTGAATAAATCACACACAGCACACACGCACCAACGGATGAACACATGCACACACACACAAATGCACACACACGCACGCACGGACACACACACACACACACACTTTGCCCACCATCACATACACAGGCCAGCAGCACGGCAAATTTATTCTGCGGCAAAAAAAATTAAAAAAAGAGGAGAAAAGTCAAGTTGTTTAGCCAGGCCCGGCTAGCGGTGGACCGTTTAGATTAGTTTTTAATCAATGGGTCTGGTCCTGTGGAGATAGCTACTCTGTGTGTGTGTGCAGGGGGAGGGTAGCTAGATTTACTTATAGCTCTCCTTCCCAGGTCATTACAGCTTTCACTGAGTGCTAATCAGTAGCGGAGCATTGAATCACCCTGTAGAGAGGGACAGAGACACACACACAACTTTTTCCTCCTCCAGCACTATCCTTTGCAACAGTCTGAGAGGATGCCAGACAGTACAGTTGATGTCCCCCCCTCCCTCTTCTATAGTGTAAACATGCCATAAATTACAAATTACCCAGCGTCCTCGCCTCATTAATACCTGTATGTGTGTGTGTGTGTGTGTGTGTGTGTGTGTGTGTGTGTGTGTGTGTGTGTGTGTGTGTGTGTGTGTGTGTGTGTGTGTGTGTGTGTGTGTGTGTGTGTGTGAGGGGGGGGGGGGGGGGGAGAATAGGGTCCTTAATGTAGCTGTAATTTATGCCTTCCATTTGCTTAGGGAGGTATCTGTCACCGTAAAACAATGCTGTGTTCCAAATGGCCCCCTATTCCATATATAGTGCACTACTTTTGACCAAAAGTGGTTCACTATATAGGAAATAGGGTGGCAGTTGGGATGCAGGCATACCCGATTGTCACTGTTCAGGTGTCTGAGTGTTTCTGAGAGCATAGACGCTGCAAGGGACTATCATCCCTCTGGTACTATCATTACTCTGGTACTATCATTACTCTGGTACTACCATTCCTCTGGTACTATCATTACTCTGGAACTAACATTACTCTGGTACTATCATTCCTCTGGTACTACCATTACTCTGGTATTAACATTACTCTGGTACTATCATTACTCTTGAACTAACATTACACTGGTACTAACATTACTCTGGTACTAACATTACTCTGGTACTATCATTCCTCTGGTACTAACATTACGCTGGTATTATCATTACTCTGGTACTAACATTACGTTGGTATTTTCATTCCTCTGGTACTATCATTCCTCTGGTACTATCATTCCTCTGGTACTATCATTCATCTGGTACTATAATTTCTCTGGTAGTATCATTACTCTGGTATTATCATTACTCTGGTACTAACATTACGCTGGTACTATCATTCCTCTGGTACTATCATTACTCTGGTACTAACATTCCTCTGGTATTATCATTACTCTGGTACTATCATTACTCTGGTACTATCATTACGCTGGTACTATCATTCCTCTGGTATTATCACTACTCTGGTACTATGATTCCTCTGGTATTATCATTACTCTGGTACTAACATTACGCTGGTACTATCATTCCTATGGTACTAACATTCCTCTGGTATTATCATTACTCTGGAACTATCATTCCTCTGGTACTATCATTACTCTGGTACTATCATTCCTCTGGTATTAGCATTACTCTGGTACTATCATTACTCTGGTACAAACATTCCTCTGGTACAATCATTACGCTGGTACTATCGTTACTCTGGTACTATCATTACTCTGGTGCTATCATTAGTCTGGTACTAGCATTATGCTGATACTATCATTACTCTGATACTATCATTACTCTGGTGCTATCATTATGCTGATACTATCATTACTCTGGCACTATCATTACTCTGGTATTATTATTACTCTGGTGCTATCATTTGTCTGGTACTAGCATTATGCTGATACTATCATTACTCTGGTGCTATCATTAGTCTGGTACTAGCATTATGATGATATTATCATTACTCGGGTATTATCATTACTCGGGTATTATCATTACTCTGGTGCTATCATTACTTGGGTACTATCATTACTCGGGTATTATCATTACTCTGGTACATGACGAAATAACACCTTTAGTTAACCCATAACCTTTCCCCTCCCACTGGCACACATCTCTCTCTCTCCCTCGCATAATAAGAATGACAAAGGTTGCTGTAGGCAACAGGCAGCGCCTCAGTAACTGACGGGTGATATTTCCTTTTTTACATGGTTGCATGTCATGGAATGTGGCTTGGAGTTAGAAAGTGCCACTGTCACTGTCACCTCTGTGACCTTTTTCTCTAAATTATATTTGTACATGTTGTACTGGCATTGATTGTTACGTCCATGTCTGCTGTCAGAATTGAGGATGTTGTCTTTTACCCTGAGTTTTTAAACACTGGGCTGGACACCACAGTCCAGGATGTCCTCCATGTAGTTCTTATCAGACAGATTAGTCTCTAGCCGCCAGCTGGCCTCTCACCAAAGTCATTCAAGGATACCGCTTCAGCTCGCCCCCGGGGCTCCACAGCTGTGACCCGGCACCTGGGATTTGAACCCTCAACCCTGCTAACCCCAGTCAGAGGACCAATTAACCGGGCCCTTGACCACGAGACCACAACATCACTACACAGAACAGGGCCATAAGGGGAGTCGACAGAGCCAAGACCAACTAGTCCCCGAGCGTTAATCCGCTTGAAATCTGTGTGCAATATAAAAACACTGAGGGAAGGACCTAACACAAGAGAGAGGTTGGGGGTCGGTCTTCCTACTTAATATACTGCACCTTTAAGCTCCATCGCTCGTCTCCCTCTTCTAGAGTTTGCTGAAGCGTGGCAAAGAAGTGGTCTTATCTAAATTCAGATGTGTGTGTGTGTGTGAGCCACCACATAAAGTAGTGAAGGGTTCGTGGCCACATGCCTAATTTGGCCCGTCACGATCCATAAAGAGGAATAATAACATTCTTCACAGTGTATTCAGACTCCTCATTCCCAGTAACTATATAACCTGTATAAGGGAGCCAATGGATTGCATTTAAACAAACTCTGAAATGAAAATGTTCTGCCATTGTACTGTTAAACTATTATGGCAGACAAAGGAAAATAAAGCTCTAGTGTAGGAAGTTGAGACACACAAAGGGGTCCGACATGTTTTTATCCAATAACCTTGGCAGAAAGCCTTGGTAGTGCCTGCTTTTAAAGCAGTGAGACTATTTCAATTGGAGGTTTGGAGAAGTCAATAATAATGTAGGTGTAAACAGGTGTTTGCTCTTCCTGTCCTTGTTGTGCTGCAGACAGTCACTTACAGGATGTCTGCTCTGCGCCGCAATGCAAAAAATCACAGACTACAGATGTAGGGTCTTAATTTGATCACCATGTTGCAGGATAACTTTACTGCAATACAGGAAATGTAGAACTAGTAGTGTGTTTGAGGTTTAAAAAGGATTCTGAAGTTTGCAATTTCCACTTTGAAATTTCAGACTTGATTTTCCTTTACAAAAAATGTATCGACCCCTACAAAAATGTCCATTAATTGTATATTCACATTTCCTGTTGATGCAGGATTGTTTTCCTGCTGTATCAAACTGGCTCAAATGAAGATCCTACATCTGTACTTTTTTGAGTATGTCTCTTTTGAATGAATTGCCACCCTGAATAATATCTCTATTCCAGTCTCTCGCTCGAGTGTCATTTCCTGCTAAACGACGAGCTCTCTATCTCTGTTGACGGAGAGTGGCATGTCAATACACACAGACGGAGGAGGAGAAGAAGAGATGGATGAGGAGGAGGAGAGGCAGAGCGGGTCTGCGAGAGCCTTGTTTGTTCACATGTTGATGCTGAGGAGCTGTTGTTTGGTTGGGGATTACTGTGGATCCTGTGTGTGTGTGTGTGTTTTGGATGGCTGGCTGGCTGGCAGAGGCTAAAGGAAATGTTCAGGCACATGCTCTGTGTTAGCACTACTGGCTAAACAAAGCCCCCGGATAGGTGGGTCTAACACGGGACAGATGTGAACTTGACTCTCTCCCTTTATCTCCATATATCTATCTTTCTTTTGCTCTCCATCCCTCTCTCTTTCTCACTCCATATTTCTGTGTCTCTCTCTCTCTCTCTCTCTCTCTCTCTCCCCATGTCTCTGTCTTTCTCCATTTCTTTTTCTATCTCCCTCTCTCTCCATCTCTCTCGCTCTCTCTTTCTCTCTCTCTCCATCTCTCGGTCTTTCTCCATCTCTCTCTGTCCACCTCTCTCTCTCTCTCCTTATTTGTTGGTTCCGTCCTCTCATCTCTCCACACTTCTTCCTGCTTTATCAGATGATCAGACTGTTCTGTTCTCCCCAGCGAGCACCGTGTTTAGCATCTCTATTTAGCTCTGTTATCGCGGTGTGTTTTCTAAACATAAGCTAATCTCTACCGGCTGGTTAGTCCTGCTCTTATTGAAATCGATTTAGTTCTAGATCAACTGTGATTGTGAACAATCACAAACATGCACGGTACTCTGGACTGAATTAAAGCAACGTTCAAGTTTAAACAGTCGTAAGACCTTTGAGAATGACCACAACTGAAGCTGGTCATGGTATATGACTCATGTTGTTGTCCAGTATGGAGAAACAAACTTTCATGGTTATAGACAACATTGTTATAGATCACACTGTATCCACCTGGCTGGATGTTACCAAGGCAACCCCCCCCCACACACACCAATTGCCATGGTATGGTCTTGTACTCTGGACATGCGTTGGTAGCACCCAACTCGCTAACGACCATCAGGTCGCTAATGGCCTGGTACTCAGATCTCTATTGTCCCTCAAACCAAACGCAATCGAGAAATCACGTCAAACACTTATCATCAAAACAGTACAGTGATTTTAAAACTCAGAAGTTCAACAGCAGGTTGAAACTGAGTGGAAAACGTGGTCGTTGTGGATGTTGTTTCAAAGCCTTACACAATGAACTGGACAGAGATTTCTAAGGTGATTCATTCAAAACAACCATACGCATATTAGAGCTGAAGCACATTCAAAGGCCTATGAGCCCAAGCCCTTGTGCTGTTATACAATACATAGCCTACCGCATATTAAACATGGCAGAAAAACATCAAACTAAACTGATTATAATCAGATGTCTTTGCTACATAATTGGTCTAGCCTATACTCCAAAATTAAACAACGTCTAGTAAATCGCCTTTCAGTGTGGACTGTATTATTATGCATATTGGATGGACTGGTTACCTTATGCTACGCTCCAAACGTTCTATCCGTGAGTCTGGGAGAGAACGTATAGGCCTAGGCCATGCTGTTGGTTCACTGATTGTGCAGGGCAGCTTACAGTTAGCCTACAAGTATAGTGAATTTGTATTTGATTTTGAATAGCCTAGTTATTGGGCCTTTTTTTTAATTTTCATAATTAATAGGCTGACATTACATTTAGATACGGAACCATGCATATCCATGTCCTCCTCTCTCCCCTTCATACCTTTCTCAGCGCAACAGTTTAATGAAATATGTTTCGTTGTGAAAACATGTTACTATCGATGTTCAAGAACAGATTTCACTTGGTTTCCCAAATGAAGCACTGGGTAGCTGCAGGAACAGGGTTGGAGATGGCATACAGAGTTTGGGCGGAATATCAGCTGTTGCTCAGCAAGAGTCTGCATGCTCCTCAAACAGTTGTTGATGCCTGGGGTGAAATAACCGGAGTAGCATGGTTGAAGTAACTAACCATCAGAAAAGCGGTCTCCATTGAATTATTAAAGTGTGAATGGGATGCATTTTTTCCCCCTGCCCCCGTTCCTGCCCCTTTGATAATGGGCCATTTTAAATCACAACAAATTTGACACATTAGTAAAGACAAAATTCAATTGAGAATAGTCTGGTGGGTGAATATGATTACTTGATGAAATCAGTCTTTTGCATGACAATAACCATCTGATGTCATGACCGCCACAGCCCTCCGCACGCACGCACACACACACACACACACACACACACACACACACACACACACACACACACACACACACACACACACACACACACACACACACACACACACACACACACCACACACACACACACACACACACACACACACACACACTAACCTGTTCAAATAAAGGTGAAATGAGAATGCTCACCTCTTGTTGAAGGGGTTGTCCCCGGTGATGACGTGGCTGCCCTCTGGTCCAACCAGGAAGCGGATGCGTTGGTAGAAGGAGCGTGCGGCATGCTGGGGCATCAGGCTGGACGGGCTCTGACTGATGATGTCAGAGGGGTCCGGGGAGCCGCGGCAGTACGGCTGGGTCTGACAGGATGTCTGGAGGCAACAGTCTGGGTCCATACAGTCAACCAGGCCGTCTGAGAGAGATAGAGCGTTACGAAGAGGCAAACAAGAGGAGTAAGGAATGCGATCCAGATCAGATTCTCTCTGATAACTCTAAAGGAACCATATACAGTGAACTCACTAACAAAATACTTTTAACCAAGTTAAAAACAAATCTACCTCCAGTGGCTCTTTTTGTCAAGGTGGTCAAAGGTTTGTTTTGTTATAAGTGGCTGTATTCGGTTGGGCTTTCAGAATGGGATTGGCCGTGTTCCTGTGAGAGTGAATAGCAGGCCCAGTTGTTCGAAGTTATTAGTCGACCTCTAACCCCTGGCTGTGGTGACAAACGGCCTGGTTCCTCCATCCTGACTGGTGCCTTGGATGGGATAACTGTAGGCTAAATATACTGTTGGAGTCTCACCGTTAGATAGGTTAGTGAGGGAGGGAGAGAAAGAGACAGAGCAAGAGAGAGGGAGCAAAGAGAGCGAGAGAAAGCGAGAGGGAGAGTGCGAGAGCGAGCGAGCGAGAAGGAGAGAGTGCGAGACAGAGAGTGGAAGATAAAGAAAGCGTGTGAAAGAAAGTGTGAGTGAGTGAGAAAGAAGGAAAGTGGAGAGGGACAGAGAGAAAGAGAGAGAAATAAAGGAGAAAGAGTTCTCTCTACTACTTCCTGCCTGCCGGCTGTTTTCCGAAGGCCTTTGTGTGGGAATGAGATTTGCTCCGTCTCCCACAGGTGACGTCCACAGGAAAGGGGGAGAGGAGGAGAGGAGAAGAGGGGGAGAGGAGGAGAGGGAAAAGAGCAGTGAAAGAAAGGAGGGAGGTAGGACGTGGAGCTCATGAAAGGCTGATATTCGTTTTTGTTAGGTTATTAAAAGCTCGGTGTACATCTGGCAACCAGCTACCACCGGGCGGGGGGGGGGGGGGGGGGGGGGGGGGGGGTGATAAAAACCTTGCCGCCGCGATTGATGCAACCCTATCTCGTCACTCCTCCACCCCTCCCTCATCCCCCTCTTCCAAAACTAATCAGGACGTGACTTGTTCCTTCTTCTATTTCTTTATTTAACAGGCCTCTATAGCGGTGACGCCACCGCCTTTCCTGGTGGAGCTTTAAAGAGTGGAGAGATCCACATATAATGTGGTTGTGGGTTCATCCCAGCAAGGATCACACACAATACACACAGTTCCAATGTATGAACTCCCTGTACTGGAAGTGACTTCTAATGAAAATGTCTGGCATATAACGTAATGTAACCCAGAGCCAAAGACAAATGTCCATTTTGTGAAAACATAATGGACAATAAAGTTCTCTTCGACATGTCTCACCTCCTTCGTTATCCTTGCCGTCGGTGCAGAGGGTCTCCATGGCGACGTCGCATCCCGCCCCACGCCACCCGGACTGGCAGACGCAGTGCCAACCGTTCTGGTCCAGGGTACAGCGACCATTGTTGTTACACAGGCCTGGGCAGCCCTCTGTAGCAGACCAGAGCATGGAGAGTTAATACAGACCCACACACATAGGAGGGTTATGTGTGGATAGGGAAGGGGGAGTGTGTGTGGCTGATGGTGCATGTGTGTGTGTGTGTTTGTGTGTGTGTGTGTGTGTGTGTGTGTGTGTGTGTGTGTGTGTGTGTGTGTGTGTGTGTGTGTGTGTGCATGCATAGGTGAGAATAAGGGAGGGAGAGTGAGTGAGTGCACTTGTGTATCCCATATCAACATCGTGGTGTGTCTGTATGTAGGTGCTTCTCTGTGATTCAGGATTGTGTGTGAACACATGCGTGACTGTGTCCTCCTTTTTTGAGGAGATCCCCCCCCCCCCCCCCCCCCTCTCAGTTTTTCGATGAGAACAAACAAATGAACAATCAACATAAACAGATTCAGATTAACAGGTAGATAACCAACCAAAATGAAAAGGTTTCTGGTGAACTTAACATATAACCCGACAGTGTGACATCAGACGGTTAGACAGGCCTGTGAAATGCACAGATGCTGTAATTTCACATGAACGATAGAAGCCTCGTGAAGAACCATTCGTTAACCTCGTTAACCGTTGAAGAATTTGAAAGAAAATATGAATTTGGCCTTAATTAAATCAAGTAAGAGAGGATGTCAGAAATACAACTGTTGGACATGGAAATTGAGTAGAGAGCAAAAGGAATCAAAATGCACCATACATTACAAAAGAAGAAGCCAAAATATAACGTGTCATTAATTTCAGGGAGATTTGAAAACGACAATGTCCCAAAATAGCCCAAATTAAACAGAATCAGAAGTCAAAGAACCCAAAACGAAAGCTCTAAATCGTTTTTCCTCTGCCTTCCTCAGTTTTTGACAGTAGTAGCTATTGGCACATCCATGTGAAGCTACAATATAATAGGGACACAAAGTATAGGGAGGGCTCTGGCTTGAGTCCCTGCCTCCACAGCTATACTTTATGCCTCGGTCACATTCCTTTACACAGAATAATAACAAACAAGAGAATAATACAATTGTAATAATATAGAAGCAAAGCCCAGGAGGAAGTGAAAGCAGCCCAGCGACTAGGCTAGACAGTAAGGAGGTCATACAGGCCGCGGATGCATGGAAACAGGACCAACAAGGATTTTCCAACAAAACGGAAGAACCAGGTGTGAAGGGTGGTCAGTGGTGTGTAGGTTGCGTGTGTGTGTGTGTAGGTGTGTGTGTGTGTGTAGGTGTGTGTGTGTGTGTATGTGTGTGTGTGTGTGTGTGTGTGTGTGTGTGTGTGTGTAGGTATGTGTGTTTGTGTGTGTTTGAGTTTTGGGAATTCCAAACAAAATGGCAGACAGTGTGTTTGTGTATGTGTGTACAGTATGCGTGTGTTTGTGTGTGTGTGTGTGTGTGTGAGTGTGTGTTGGAAACAGGTTTTAAGACAGACAAGAATGGAGATAACCAGAAAAAGGACCACAAAAAACAGTGAGAGACTGGTACAAAGACACGTTTACGCCGTGCTTCAAGACAAGAGAGAGAGAGACAGAGACAGAGACAGAGAGACAGAGAGAGAGAGAGAGAGAGAGGAGAGAGAGAGAGAGAGGAGAGAGAGAGAGGAGAGAGAGAGAGAGAGAGAGAGAGAGAGGAGAGAGAGAGAGAGAGAGAGAGAGAGAGAGAGAGAGAGAGAGAGGGGAGAGAGAGAGAGAGAGAGAGAGAGAGGAGAGAGAGAGAGAGAGGAGAGAGAGAGAGAGAGAGAGAGTGGGTAAAACAGGAGAGCAGAGAGTGATTGTTCATGACAATCTCCCTGGGGCTTTTGTATGAATTACCTTTAAATCCTGCGATTAGGGGGGGCCAAGGAAAAGGAGAAAAATTTGGGAAAGAAAAATGAACAAAAAAAACTCAGTACTTCAGTCTCTGTGAAGGGGGTTGCAGACCGACTGACAAACACATAAAGGAAAGAGAGAGAGAGAGAGAGACAGAGAGAGAGAGACAGAGAGAGAGACAGAGAGAGAGACAGAGAGAGAGAGAGAGAGAGAGAGAGAGAGAGAGAGAGAGAGAGGAAGGGAGAGGAGGGAGGAGGCAGGATTCCGTGGACATACTGTTGGAAGACAGTGGGATACAGAGAAGGAAAGACAGAGCGCGAGAGAGAGACTGATACGGAGAGATCACCCTGTGTGCGGTGGAGATAGTTCTGTTGGAAGGTCGAAGGTTAAAGAAGTAGTCCATATCTCTTAAAGGTCTCCAAAAGGCATTGATGGTGCTAGTAAAACACCATCAATTTATTAACAAATAAACATATATTCACGTTGTTTGGACATTTTAAGGTGCCTTTCTTCACTGTCAATTTGGGGAAAGCAAAAAAACGAACAAAAGAAATCACTGACACGTGTACCAAAAGCATTGAGGCAAAGCATCCGGGATAACATCTCTGCGTTAAGAACAAAATGCCTAGTCAGCTGCTTGAGCTTAGATGACGTTATTTCAATGTTATTCTATCGGGCCGCTGGAACGTTTGTGGCCTCGCCCGGTGCCCAACGCGGGGGCGTTCGAGAGCAGTGGTTGGTGGGTTATGTGGGCAAAAAAAACACCCCCAGTTCTACCATGCCTGGTAGTTACCGAAGATCCTCCCATGCTCCAAGAGAGAGGACATGATATTGGATTTACCCCACAGTATCAAGACATGAAGACATGAGAAAACACATAGTCACAGTGACAACAATAGAAGCCTGAATCAATGAATCAATTACATCAATGAATCAGAATCAGAGATTCAAAAAAAGAGATGAAAAGAAAGAGAGAGAAGAGGGTTACTGGGAATCTTATGGCCGGTCACATGTACCACACAGCACGATGGGGGGGGGGGGGGGGGGCAGAAGAAAGAGAGAGAAGAGGGTTACTGGGAATCTTATGGCCGGTCACATGTACCACACAGCACGATGGGGGGGGGGGGGGGCAGAAGAAAGAGAGACCACAGTACCTTTGACTCTAATATCCGGATTGTGAGCTTGAAAGAGAAAAAAGGAGAGAGAGAAAAAGGGGGGGGGAGCGAGCGGTTAAGGAGAGGAGAAAAAAAACAGGGCAGACTATTT
>NC_034180.2:5524808-5539808 GCF_002021735.2 Oncorhynchus kisutch | reverse complement strand
TTATTGAACACACTGTGTGAACATTCACAGTGCAGGGTGGGGAAAGTACGTGACCCCTTGGATTTAATAACTGGTTGACCCTCCTTTGGCAGCAATAACCTCAACCAAATGTTTTCTGTAGTTGCGGATCAGACCTGCACAACAGTCAGGTGGAATTTTGGACCATTCCTCTTTACAAAACTGTTTCAGTTCAGCAATATTCTTGGGATGTCTGGTGTGAACTGCTCTCTTGAGGTCAGGCCACAGCATCTCAATCGGGTTGAGGTCAGGACTCTGACTGGGCCACTACAGAAGGCGTATTTTCTTCTGTTGAAGCCATTCTGTTGTTGATTTACTGCTGAGTTTTGGTTCGTTGTCCTGTTGCATCACCTAACTTCTGTTGAGCTTCAATTGGTGGACAGAAACCCTAACATTCTCCTGCAAAATGTCTTGATAAACTTGGGAATTCATTTTTCCGTCGATGATAGCAAGCTGTCCAGGCCCCGAGGCAGCAAAGCAGCCCCAAACCATGATGCTTCCTCCACCATACTTTACAGTTGGGATGAGGTTTTGATGTTGGTGTGCTGTACCTTTTTTTCTCCACACATAGTGTGTCGTGTTCCTTTCAAACAACTCAACTGTACTTTCATCTGTCCACTATTTTGCTAGTAGCACTGTGGTGCTGTGGAACATCCAGGTGCACTTTTGCAAACTTCAGACATGCAGCAATGTTTTTTTTTGGGCTTCATCCATTCTTGTTTAGTGTTTTACGTATCGTAGACTCGTCAACAGAGATGTTAGCATGTTCCAGAGATTTCTGTATTTAGCTGACACTGTAGGATTCTTCTTAACCTCATTGAGCATTCTGCGCTGTGCTCTTGCAGTCAAGAGGGAGAGTAGCAACAGACTAGAAACAGTGCTGAACTTTCTCCATTTATAGACAATTTATCTTAACGTGGACTGATGAACATCAAGTTAACAATTCATAATCTTGGGTCTTCTGAGATCTCTTTGTTTGAGGCATGGTTCACATCAGGCAATGCTTCTTGTGAATAGCAACCTCAAATTTTGAGTTTATAGGGCAAGGCAGCTCTAACCAACATCTCCAATCTCGCCTCATTGATCATTGACTCCAGGTTAGTTGACTCCTGACTTATATGAGCTTTTAGAGAAGTCATTAGCCTATTCACATACTTCCCCAACCTACACTGTGAATGTTTACATTATGTATTCAATATAGAAAATAACACACTGTGTGTGTCTATTGTTGTGACTTAGATGATGATCAGATCAAACCTGATGACCAATGTATGCAGAAATCCAGGTAATTCCAATGTGTTCACATACTTGTTCTTGCCACTGTAATAGTAATGTCTTAACTGGTGTTCTACTGAGACAGCGTGAGGATATAGTAATGCAAATCAGTGTTGACTGAACATTACACTATACACTCTTTGTTTGAGTTGTTGTGAATAAGCGATTGGATAAGGACATACTGTATGGTATTTGTTCTGGTGGGGGTTGTACTGTGATTGTGTACGAGGCAATGCGGTGAGACTGTCCGGGGTCAGAGCGGGGTGGCAGCAGTGGGATCCGTCCCGTACTAAACAGTCTAGAAAGTTCTGCTGTTCTATCTGGTTGACGTCCCTTCCCCTTTAGGAGGAAGTCATTCTCTTGCTAATGTATTTATCTTTACCTTCAGCAGACACAAATGATGCACGGTGGCCCTCACCACCTCTGACGCGCTACTCTGAAACAGGAGAGAACATCTCAAGGACAGAGAGGTGGAACTTTTAAGGACACTGACTCACGTCCCAGCCAACCCCTGCAGGGTGTCAGTTTCAGACTAGGGCTTCAAGGAGCATCCTGCCTTTGTATTTTGGTGTCTGAATGCTAAGAAAGAGTGTCTGAAGACTAATAATGAGCCAAAAGGTGTTATTTTCAGGGGAAATAGGCAGCTGTAGGTGCTTCCTTTCATAGGGCCAGCCAGAGCTAATCAGACACACATTATTGACACAGAAGAAATTAACTATATGATGATGAGTAGAGTGAGTCAGTGTGTGTGTGTGTGTGCGCTCGCATTTTTTATGTGTGTGTGCAGAGAGTGTCACGAAACCTGAAAACACACCGCTGGGGTACACCATGCCTGTCACTAAGCCTGTCACCATGCCTGTCGCATGCTTCCCAGTCAAAACAGTTTGCATATTATGACAAAATCATGACTTTTTGTTTGTTTTGGTGTTCGGCAGGTTTTTTTCCCGGCTGTTCACGCACACAACATTTTTGCTTGAGAGGCAAGTCCAAGTTCGTTAGCCGAAGTCTACGCCCCTTCGCCGGTGATTGGTCAACAGTACTACTCCTAGTAGGAAGGGATTGTCATTCAATGAGAGATGACTAGTTGGGGCCTCCCGGGTGGCACAGTGGGTAAGGGCGCTTTACTGCTGCCCCATCTGTGGCGATGTGTAGCGATGAGACAAGATAGTAGCTACTACAACAATTGGATACAACGAAATTGGGGAGAAAAAGGGGTAAAATTAAAATTTTAAAAATTCAAAAGTCTTACTGGGTATGTTGCTACTATGGTGTCTCAATAGGGACAAACATTAATATTGCTGAGTTCTGCTAGGAGCAAACCCAACCTAGTATGAGGGCTCCTTAACTCTAACTCGACCGCTAAATGAGTGGGGGACACCACACTAAACTCTAACTCGACCGCTAAATGAGTGGGGGACACCACACTAAACTCTAACTCGACCGCTAAATGAGTGGGGGACACCACACTAAACTCTAACTCGACCGCTAAATGAGTGGGGGACACCACGCTAAACTCTAACTCGACCACTAAATGAGTGTCACGACCTCCGCCAAGGTTGGCTCTCCTGCCCGTTCAGGCGGTGCTCGGCGGTCGTCGTCACCGTCCTACTAGCCACTACCGATCCCTTTTCGTGTATCTGTTGGTTTTGTCTGATTGGTTTCACCTGTGTGTTGTTTAGTTAATTAGTGTCTGTATATAATGTAGGTTGTCCCACCCTTGTTTTGTGCGGGATTGTTTATTTTGTCATTAATTTTCATCTGTCGTGGTTATCGTGTTTTCTTATTCTCCGGTTAGTCTGTTATCCTATGTTGGATATTTCACCCTGTGTGTGTTTGGGTTGACCGTGTTTGTTTGGGTTGACCGTGTTTGTTTGTTCACCGGAGAATAAACTTTATTATCGCATTCTGCTCTCTGCGCCTGATTCCACCCACCTTGATTAGCCGTGACAATGAGTGGGGGACACCACGCTAAACTCTAACTCGACCGCTAAATGAGTGGGGGACACCACGCTAAACTCTAACTCGACCGCTAAATGAGTGGGGGACACCACGCTAAACTCTAACTCGACCGCTAAATGAGTGGGGGACACCACACTAAACTCTAACTCGACCGCTAAATGAGTGGGGGACACCACGCTAAACTCTAACTTGACCGCTAAATGAGTGGGGGACACCACGCTAAACTCTAACTCGACCGCTAAATGAGTGGGGGACACCACGCTAAACTCTAACTCGACCGCTAAATGAGTGGGGGACACCACGCTAAACTCTAACTCGACCGCTAAATGAGTGGGGGACACCACACTAAACTCTAACTCGACCGCTAAATGAGTGGGGGACACCACGCTAAACTCTAACTTGACCGCTAAATGAGTGGGGGACACCACGCTAAACTCTAACTCGACCGCTAAATGAGTGGGGGACACCACGCTAAACTCTAACTCGACCGCTAAATGAGTGGGGGACACCACGCTAAACTCTAACTTGACCGCTAAATGAGTGGGGGACACCACGCTAAACTCTAACTCGACCGCTAAATGAGTGGGGGACACCACGCTAAACTCTAACTTGACCGCTAAATGAGTGGGGGACACCACGCTAAACTCTAACTCGACCGCTAAATGAGTGGGGGACACCACGCTAAACTCTAACTCGACCGCTAAATGAGTGGGGGACACCACGCTAAACTCTAACTTGACCGCTAAATGAGTGGGGGACACCACGCTAAACTCTAACTCGACCGCTAAATGAGTGGGGGACACCACGCTAAACTCTAACTCGACCGCTAAATGAGTGGGGGACACCACGCTAAACTCTAACTCGACCGCTAAATGAGTGGGGGACACCACGCTAAACTCTAACTCTGGCTAATTCATCTGATTTTTCGTTTGAATAACGGACCAGAACCTAATAAAGACGGCCAGCCACAATGGGGGCCCGTTCAGTCTGTCAACGACATCCGCTCCACAATGTTGACCAATTGAGTGAAGCGGAACGACGCCTCAAAACGCACCCCTGCTGAGTTTGTGCTGCAGAGATCGAGGCAGAACAGAACACGAGTTCTGTGTGTGAGGGGAGAACATGCATTCTGCTCTGCAATCAACTTCATATCAGGGAATCAGCCGACAAAACAAGATTTGCTTGATAACAATTAAGTAGGTTTTGTGATGTAGGGGTTGAGAGGGAAACGATTAACCAAACATGATTTCTCAGTTCTCTTTAGGGCTCGTATCTTTGCATCGTATAGAGGAGGCTTTGGCCTGTTTCAGTGTTTGGTGTTTGTTTCACACCCGGCTTAAAAGCTAAACAACAACGCGCCAGGCATTTACAACCCTGCTCTGTACCCTCTTGTTAAGACGGAGAGCTTGGAACAGGACACACACAGTCTATCTTCTCCACACTGCCTTAACGACAGTAAACGTCAGTGTTTTGATAGAGGTTAAAGGTCAGCAGCGCCCCATGGGGACTCTGCAGGCCTTCTTAACACAGGTCACGTGAGTGACTACAAAGAGCAGGCTGCAGAGTGGGAGGGAGTTGGCCAAGCCCTTGTAAAGAGAGGGATGGAGTTGGCCAGGCCCTTGTAAAGAGAGGGATGGAGTTGGCCAGGCCCTTGTAAAGAGAGGGATGGAGTTGGCCAGGCCCTTGTAAAGAGAGGGATGGAGTTGGCCAGGCCCTTGTAAAGAGAGGGATGGAGTTGGCCAGGCCCTTGTAAAGAGAGGGAGGGAGTTGGCCACGCCCTTGTAAAGAGAGGGATGGAGTTGGCCAGGCCCTTGTAAAGAGAGGGATGGAGTTGGCCAGGCCCTTGTAAAGAGAGGGATGGAGTTGGCCACGCCCTTGTAAAGAGAGGGATGGAGTTGGCCAGGCCCTTGTAAAGAGAGGGATGGAGTTGGCCAGGCCCTTGTAAAGAGAGGGATGGAGTTGGCCAGGCCCTTGTAAAGAGAGGGATGGAGTTGGCCAGGCCCTTGTAAAGAGAGGGATGGAGTTGGCCAAGCCCTTGTAAAGAGAGGGATGGAGTTGGCCAGGCCCTTGTAAAGAGAGGGATGGAGTTGGCCAAGCCCTTGTAAAGAGAGGGATGGGGTTGGCCAGGCCCTTGTAAAGAGAGGGATGGAGTTGGCCAGGCCCTTGTAAAGAGAGGGATGGAGTTGGCCAGGCCCTTGTAAAGAGAGGGATGGAGTTGGCCAGGCCCTTGTAAAGAGAGGGATGGAGTTGGCCAGGCCCTTGTAAAGAGAGGGATGGAGTTGGCCAGGCCCTTGTAAAGAGAGGGATGGAGTTGGCCAGGCCCTTGTAAAGAGAGGGATGGAGTTGGCCAGGCCCTTGTAAAGAGAGGGATGGAGAGGAAAGAGAGGAAAAAGGAGACTGGGATCAGATGCTACTTCAGCTGGCTGTTCAAAGCCATATAGACCCACAGGTTGGAGTCCTCCGTGGTGTGAGAGCTGGGGGAATCATGGATGGACAGACAGCTTCAGAGGTAGAGGAGTGTGTGTGATTGGTGGGTGTGTGTGAGAGAGAAAACGTGTGTGAAAACGTGTGTGTTTCCTTGTAACAGTGTCTTTAATCGTTGACCCATATGATGTATTCATGTGTATGTCCACTGTAGGCATGTGTATTCTTCAGTAGACCTACCGATGTTGCAGTGCTCTCCGGTCCAGCCCTGGTTGCACTCACACTTGCCCTCCTTGCAGACTCCGTTCTTAGTGCACATGGGGTGGCAGGCCTTCTGGTCACAGACTGTACCCGTCCAGCCCTCCTCGCAACGACAGCTGCCCCCAAAACACACGCCGTGGGGGCCGCAGTCCACCACACACACCTCTGTACACACACACACACATGCACGCAAACACACACACACACACACACAAACACACACACACACAAGGAAATGTTAGTGTCAGTGTGTAATCGCTAGCTAGTTATCTGGGTGTGCTAGTAGCGTCCACTGTGCAAAGTGACGTCACCCGCTTTGAGACCTAGAAGTGGTTGTAGAAACACATTCATTCATAACAAACGAAACAGACATAAGGTTACATCTATCTCTGTATCAACTGTAGCCAGGCTGGGTCTCCGTTGGCACAATGCTTCCACTATTGTGTTTTGGGCTGGTCAGCGGGGTGGGGTCGGGGTCGGGTGGATATGGTTGTCAGCCTGGTATTTCTCAAATAACACCTTGCTACCCTGACACGTCTGTCCCCCGTGGCTGACGCGGTGTAGCATGAAGAGTGTGGGAGGTTTCGAAGGTTCCTGGGTGGGGCACGGTGGTGGGGGTGCGTGGTCCTGTGGTGGGTCTGAGGTGTTGGTGTAATATGGGGTGTGTGTGTGTGTGTGTGTGTATGCGTGCGAGTGGGGGGGGCAGAGGTGTGATCATTGAGTATGAACAGTTCAGGCTATGAGAGTAGACATATTGAACTTTACCTCAGACAGGGTTAGAATAGGATAAGGGTAGAGGATGGGTAGACACTGTTAGCCAGCCATCCAGCCAGACACAAGAATTCCCACTGTGCCTGAACCAGAACGACCAAACCAATCAACCACAGATAAATCAATCCTGCTGCAGTGGGGTCCATAGATGGAAGCCTGCACACAATCTGGGCTTGTTTGGTACAGACTCCCGACTGACGGAATGTTGTCAGTTGAGATGGAACTGTTTTTGTCTCTGTTCTGTTCTTCAGAGTTAAGACCATTTGAACCAGAAGTGTGAGTTAAAATTCCACCTATCACTTTTAGCTCTGAGTTGAAGTGACACTTGTTTTCCATTCTTTTTTGTTGCGGTTTAAGAAGAAGACAGGAACGCCTTTATTGATACGACCTTGAAATATAAACTGAGGGGAGTGGTGTTTGAAGGAATTGTTGTTTGCACAAAATATAAGAGAGACACTCAACACGACATTTTTGTAATTAAGCAGATGCTCTTATCCAGAGCGACTCACAGAAGTGAGTGCACTCACTTTCGTACTGGTCCCCCGAGGGAATCGAACCCACAACCCTGGCGTTGCAAGCGCCATGCTCTCCCAACTGACCCACAGTCAACATTTTTTATGTCTTGTGTCTGTCTTGGCAGGTCTGTACATACAGACAGACAGTCAGGATTGCAGGCAGCAGATGTCTGGCAGGGTGAAGACTATACTCGGACAGGCCCCACCCTGGTTAACTACTGAATACACAGTATCTACATCTTACTGAAATGCTGTCCTGTAGAAACAAAACCCAGTAGAATGGATGAGACCTGTGTCAGAGAGTTCAGAACAGATCACTGTAGTTATACTGGAAGAAAATCCTCATACAATGTTAACTACAGTGCTATAGCATGGGTATAGGAATAAAAGCATCTGAAATGTTGCCACTTCTTGGACTCTTTGCAGGCAGGGACAAATAATCGACCGTAGGGCCATTGCTATCAGACAGTGGCTAAGAGAAGCAATTCCGGTTGAAGTCAGTGGCTCGATAGAAGACATTGATTGAGCGGAGTTCTCTTAGACGAGCTATCAGTGGCTAGAAGACCAAGAGGTTCCTCTCTGAGTCATTCCAGGTAAGACCACAAGACCAACAGACCCCCGACCGCTCAGTCTTTCTCGGTCTCTAAAGTTCCATCAGCCCCCTGGAGGGGCTTCGCTCAGTGTGGGCCGCCGCTGCCTGTGGCGAGCTGCCATTACCGTTGTGTGTTTGTGAGAGAAAGTGTGTTGTGTGTCAGGAAGTGGCGCTGTTCGTCACTGTCATCGCCGTGTCGCCGGGGCGGTGTGTGTATGGGTATGTATGTGCGAGACGTGGCGGGCGCTGTGTGAAGCAGGGAGGAGGGAGGGAGGGAGGGAGCGGCCTGGAGGGGTGACCAGACTGAGGCCCTGGTCACGTCTGTCTGAAGGTCACCGTGGACAGCCGCAAAAATATTTAGGTTACCTCCGATAGAAAGTGTGAGAATTTAGGTCAATTCTCACATAGAAATTTCATTGCGAGGAAGGATGTTTGACATGCTTATCTTTAAAAAAAATAATGTGTGAATCACTCCTCCCACTCTAGAAAGTCGATGCATGTGTAGAGCATATTGTTCCAAGTAATACCTATTGAAATGAACAAGATAAAAAAAGGGTACTTTTGACATATCAGAATCTCCACTATAAGGAGTATAATGACTCCAAGATGTTGTCTGTATCATGCACGGTTCACAGATCATACGGTCTTACACAACGCATGTATAGGTCTAAAAAGAGACTCAAATTTCCACTTCCTCCTGATTTAAAAACAAACAAAAGAAGTGGGAGAAATGTCAAACATCCGTCCTCCCAATGAAGTTTCTATGAGAACCACCAGAACAAATCAATATTTTCGAACTGTCCTGGTGTGGAATTGCCCTCCATTCACTCTCTCTTTCTCTCTCTCTGTCTCTCAGTCTCTCTCCTTCTCTCCATCCCTCCCTCTCTGTTCTCTAGTAATTAGCAGTGCAGTCTTATTTAATTTAAACTAGGTGTAATTAACAAACCCCCGGCCCTTGCTCTCCCTCCATCCGTCCTTCTCTTTGCTGGCTGAGCCAGTGTGTTAGAGGCAAATAAACACAGCTTTCTCTCAAATGAAAAATGGATCAGATCGATGTGATCTCTCCTCTCTAAGCCAAGTTAATATAAAAATCACACTGCGGCCTTTATAACAGCATTAGTCAACAAAGCAGCAGTGAAACGAGAGAGATAAAGAATGAAAGAGAGAGCAATACAGTACAAAGAATATACAGTGGGGCAAAATACTATTTAGTCAGCCACCAATTGTGCAAGTTCTCCCACTTAAAAAGATGAGAGGCCTGTAATTTTCATCATAGGTACACTTCAACTATGACAGACAAAATGAGAAAAAAAATCCAGAAAATCACATTGTACTTTGTTATATACCCTTTGTTAGCAATGACAGAGGTCAAACATTTTCTGTCAGTCTTCACAAGGTTTTCACACACTGTTGCTGGTATTTTGGCCCATTCCTCCATGCAGATCTCCTCTAGAGCAGTGATGTTTTGGGGCTGTTGCTGGGCAACACGGACGTTCAACTCCCTCCAAAGATTTTCTATGGGGTTGAGATCTGGAGACTGGCTAGGCCACTCCAGGACCTTGAAATGCTTCTTACGAAGCCACTCCTTCGTTGCCTGGGCAGTGTGTCTGGGATCATTGTCATGCTGAAAGACCCAGCCACGGTTCATTTTCAATGCCCTGCTGATGGAAGGAGGTTTTCACTCAAAATCTCACGATACATGGCCTCATTCATTCTTTCCTTTTCAGCATCAGTCGTCCTGGTCCCTTTGCAGAAAAACAGCCCCAAAGCATGATGTTTCCACCCCCATGCTTCACAGTAGGTATGGTGTTCTTTGGATGCAACTCAGCATTCTTTGTCCTCCAAACACGACAAGTTGAGTTTGTACCAAAAAGTTATATTTTGGTTTCATCTAACCAGAAAATAATTCTCCCAATCTTCTTCTGGGTCATACAAATGCTCTCTAGCAAACTTCAGACAGGCCTGGACATGTACTGGCTTAAGAAGGGGGACAAGTCTGGCACTGCAGGATTTGAGTCCCTGGCGGCGTAGTGTGTTACTGATGGTAGGCTTTGTTACTTTGGTCTCAGCTCTCTGCAGGTCATTCACTAGGTCCCCCCGTGTGGTTCTGGGATTTTTGCTCACCGTTCTTGTGATCATTTTGACCCCACGGGTGAGATCTTGCGTGGAGCCCCAGATCGAGGGAGATTATCAGTGGTCTTGTATGTCTTGCATTTCCTAATAATTGCTCCCACAGTTGATTTCTTCAAACCAAGCTGCTTAGCTATTGCAGATTCAGTCTTCCCAGCCTGGTGCATGTCTACAATTTTATTTCTGGTGTCCTTTGACAGCTCTTTGGTCTTGGCCATAGTGGAGTTTGGAGTGTGACTGTTTGAGGTTGTGGACAGGTGTCTTTTATACTGATAACAAGTTCAAACAGGTGCCATTAATACAGATAACGAGTGGAGGACAGAGGAGCCTCTTAAAGAAGAAGTTACAGGTCTGTGAGAGCCAGAAATCTTGCTTGTTTGTAGGTGACCAAATACTTATTTTCCACCGTAATTTGCAAATAAAATCATAAAAAATCCTACAATGTGATTTTCAGGATTTTTTTTCTCATTTTCTCTGTCATAGTTGAAGTGTACCTATGATGAAAATTACAGGCCTCTCTCATCTTTTTAAGTGGGAGAACTTGCACAATTGGTGGCTGACTAAATACTTTTTTGCCCCACTGTAGATGGGAAGGCCATGGCACAACTGTGTGAGAGAAGCTCTGTGAATGTGAATGACATCTTTACTAGACATCCAGCTATCTCCACGTAGTGAATGAGTTGTAGCTAACAAATGACAGGCTAGCATGCTAATGTTCAAACAACAAATGTAATACTGCTAAGTTAATGAGAGGCTAACATGCTAATGTGCTAACAACGTACCAAATGTAGTAGTGCTGAGTTAATGAGATGCTAACATGCTAATGTGCTAACAACATACCAAATGTAATAGTGCTGAGTTAATTTGAGGTTAGCATGCTAATGTGCTAACAATGTACCAAATGTAGTACTGCTGAGTTAATGAGACACTAACATGCTAATGTGCTAACAACATACCAAATGTAATACTGCTGAGTTCATTTGAGGCTAGCATGCTAATGTGCTAATAACGTACCAAAAATGTAGTACTTCTGAGTGAAGGCTAGCATGCTAACAACTAATAACCTTTACCAAAGTTCAAACAACGTGCTCACACCAACAACGTACCGACAGAGCAGTCGGGGCCGGTCCAGTTGGTGTCGCAGGTGCAGGTGCCGCTTTCGCTTTGGTAGGTGCCGTGGCCGGAGCACTGGTCGGGGCACATGGTCTTGAGGGTCTCACAGTTGGTGCCCCCCCAGCCCGGGCTACAGTGGCACTCCCCATGGATACACACACCATGGGCCGAACAGCCAGGGTCCAGGCAGTCCACTGGAGGGAGGAGGGGAAGGAGCGAGAGGTTGATTTGTTGCAATCAATTCTCAACCAACTGCTGTCACTGGATTGTTGCACAGAGCAAATGTAAACATACAGTACACAAACACTCACTGTGGAACAGAGGAATTGTGTTTGTGTGTGTGTCGGTGTGTGTATGTAACCAATGTGAAATGGCTAGCTAGTTAGCGGTGGTGCGCACTAATAGCGTTTCAATCGGTGACGTCACTCGCTCTGAGACCTTGAAGTAGTTGTTCCCCTTGCTCTGCAAGGGCCGCGGCTTTTATGGCGCGATGGGTAACGATGCTTCGAGGGTGGCTGTTGTCGATGTGTGCAGAGGGTCCCTGGTTCGAGCCCAGGTAGGGGCGAGGAGAGGGACGGAAGCTAAACTGTGACATTGATGCTGTTGACCCGGATCACTGGTTGCTGCGGAAAAGGAGGAGGTCAAAAGGGGGGTGAATATAACCGATGTGAAATGGCTTGATAGTTAGCGGTGGTGCACGCTAATAGCATTTCAATCCGTGACGTCACTCGCTCTGAGACCTTGAAGTAGTTGTTCCCTTTGCTCTGCAAGGGCCGTGACGTTTGTGGAGCGATGGGTAACGATGCTTCGAGTGTGGCTGTTGTTGATGTGTGCAGAGGGTCCCTGGTTTGAGCTCAGGTAGGGGCGAGGAGAGGGACGGAAGCTATACTGTTACATGTATAATATCTTTGGGTTTGTGAGTGTCTACAGCTCAGCGTTCAACACCATAGTACTCACTAAGCTAAGGACCCTGGGACTAAACACCTCCCTCTGCAACTGGATCCTGGACTTCCTGACAGGCCTCCCCCAGGTGGTAAGGGTAGGCAACAACACATCTGCCACGCTGATCCTCAACACTGGAACCCCTCAGGGGTGCGTGCTTAGTTCCCTCTTGTACTCCCTGTTCACCCACAACTGCGTGGCAAGGTACAACTCCAACACCATCATTAAGTTTGCTGATGACACAACAGTGGGAGGCCTGATCACCGACAACGATGAGACAACAACCTCTCCCTCAATGTGAGCAAGACAAAGGTGCTGATCGTGGACTATAGGAAAAGGAGGGCTAAACAGGCCCCCATTACAGGCAGGTCGAGAGTTTCAAGCTCCTTGTTATCTACATCACCAACAAACTATTATGGTCCAAACACACCAAGACAGTTGTGAAGAGGGCACGACAACATATTTTCCCCCTCAGGAGACTAAAAACATTTGGCATGGGTCCCCAGATCCTCACCTGTTGTATTGTGCGCATGTGACAAATAAAATGTGATTTGATTTGTCTGTTGATTCCCAGCAAGTTGCCTGGAGCTGATGCTTGTTGAGCTGCAGTTACTTCCCTCTGCTGTCTCAGTGATGATGGGTCTTAATCTGTCCATTGACTACTGACAGGGTCACAGACCTCACAATAACATTCACTGCAAACTAATTGCATTAGCGTCGGTTTGTGGCGTGTGTGTGTGTGTGTGTGTCAATAGGAGGTTGGCAGAGATACCTTTTATTGAGCAGCGAAGATGAGATTTTCTCCCATAGGGAAGTACAATAATTGGATCTAATGTACAGACAGAGCTAGCCTTCTGATGGGTTGTTTTGTAGGCTAGCGTAGCAGCTACATGCCAGGATAATTTAGCTAATCTAATATTCTCCATTCTCTGTCAGTGTGTGTGTGTGGTGCATGTGTGCGTGCATGTGTGAGAGCGAGTCAGTGTGTGTGTCACAGGCCGCGCATCGATGGGGACAGCAATGTCATTATTTGCTCTGTGAAGTAGAGAGTAGCAATTGTTTCTGTAATACTGAACTATTGGCTGGCGGTAAAGATTATGATGGTGAATGCTGAGCAATCACACACTGACTGGCTGACAAGGAAGGAAGAGGGGAAGAGGATGTGTCTGAACACACACACACACACACACACACACACACACACACTGAGGAGAGAAGGAAAAGGACTGTGCAAATCAAAAGATCCCTCTTAACAGGACTGATCTCTTACCTTCTTCACAGTTGTCTCCCTTGTATCCGGTGTTGCAGGCACAGATGCCCATGATACAGATGCCGTGTCCCCCACAGTGGATGTCTATGCACTGGTTGCTGGGCACGTCACACTCGGTCCCCTTCCAGCCACTGAAGCACAGGCAGCGACCCCTGGAGTACTGGCCGTTACCACTGCACAGCACGGGGCACGAAGCTGCAATGGGACACAGAGGGACGATGTTGGTATGTACAGCGTGTATGTGCATAAATACACACACGAGCATACACATAATACAGTGTGCACACTCACACATGCATGGCAACATAGTCTCATGAGATATATGTTCCATTTTTAAACGATTTTGCAATATTGTAAATACAAATACATTTTTTGTTGGAGTAAAATAATGCATATACATGAGGTCACCAGGTTAATGGAGCCATATACAGGGTATCACTAGGTTAATGGAGCCATATACAGGGTATCACTAGGTTAATGGAGCCATATACAGGGTATCACTAGGTTAATGGAGCCATATACAGGGTATCACTAGGTTAATGGAGCCATATACAGGGTATCACTTGGTTAATGGAGCCATATACAGGGTATCACCCGGTTAATAAGATATATACAGGGTATCACTAGGTTAATGGAGCCATATACAGGGTATCACTAGGTTAATGGAGCCATATACAGGGTATCACCAGGTTAATAAGATATATACAGGGTATCACTAGGTTAATGGAGCCATATACAGGGTATCACTAGGTTAATGGAGCCATATACAGGGTATCACCAGGTTAATAAGATATATACAGGGTATCACTGGGTTAATGGAGCCATAAACAGGGTATCACTAGGTTAATGGAGCCATATACAGGGTATCACTTGGTTAATGGAGCCATATACAGGGTATCACTAGGTTAATGGAGCCATATACAGGGTATCACCAGGTTAATAAGATATATACAGGGTATCACTAGGTTAATGGAGACATAAACAGGGTATCACTAGGTTAATGGAGCCATATACAGGGTATCACCAGGTTAATAAGATATATACAGGGTATCACTAGGTTAATGGAGCCATAAACAGGGTATCACTAGATTAATGGAGCCATATACAGGGTATCACTAGGTTAATGGAGCCATATACAGGGTATCACCAGGTTAATGGAGCCATATACAGGGTATCACTAGGTTAATGGAGCCATATACAGGGTATCACCAGGTTAATAAGATATATACAGGGTATCACTAGGTTAATGGAGCCATATACAGGGTATCACTAGGTTAATGGAGCCATATACAGGGTATCACCAGGTTAATAAGATATATACAGGGTATCACTAGGTTAATGGAGCCATAAACAGGGTATCACTAGGTTAATGGAGCCATATACAGGGTATCACTTGGTTAATGGAGCCATATACAGGGTATCACCAGGTTAATAAGATATATACAGAGTATCACTAGGTTAATGGAGCCATATACAGGGTATCACTAGGTTAATGGAGCCATATACAGGGTATCACCAGGTTAATAAGATATATACAGGGTATCACTAGGTTAATGGAGCCATATACAGGGTATCACCAGGTTAATAAGATATATACAGGGTATCACTGGGTTAATGGAGCCATATACAGGGTATCACTAGGTTAATGGAGCCATATACAGGGTATCACTAGGTTAATGGAGCCATATACAGGGTATCACCAGGTTAATGGAGCCATATACAGGGTATCA
>NC_034180.2:5447308-5519808 GCF_002021735.2 Oncorhynchus kisutch | reverse complement strand
GAGGAAGGCATCATCACTATGCATTTGAATACAGCTGTTTAGATTGTTAGCGGCGGCCTGAATTCAGCCATCAGATTAAGATGGTAATCCTCATAACGTCCTCGTAATGAGGCACCAGGCTGCTACAGTAATGTTGTAATGAGGCACTAGGCTGCTACAGTAATGTCGTAATGAGGCACCAGGCTGCCAGAGTAATGTCGTAATGAGGCACCAGGCTGCTAGAGTAATGTCGTAACGAGGCACCAGGCGGCTAGAGTAATGTCGTAATGAGGCACCAGACTGCTAGAGTAATGTCGTAATGAGGCACCAGGCTGCTAGAGTAATGTTGTAATGAGGCACTAGGCTGCTACAGTAATGTTGTAATGAGGCACTAGGCTGCTACAGTAATGTTGTAATGAGGCACTAGGCTGCTACAGTAATGTTGTAATGAGGCACCAGGCTGCTAGAGTAATGCGCTAATGAGGCACTAGGCTGCTACAGTAATGTCGTAATGAGGCACCAGGCTGCTAGAGTAATGTTGTAATGAGGCACTAGGCTGCTACAGTAATGTTGTAATGAGGCACTAGGTTGCTACAGTAATGTTGTAATGAGGCACTAGGCTGCTAGAGTAATGTTGTAATGAGGTACTAGGTTGCTAGAGTAATGTCGTAATGAGGCACCAGGCTGCTACAGTAATGTCGTAATGAGGCACCAGGCTGCTAGAGTAATGTCGTAACGAGGCACCAGACGGCTAGAGTAATGTTGTAATGAGGCACCAGGCTGCTAGAGTAATGTCGTAATGAGGCACCAGGCTGCTAGAGTAATGTTGTAATGAGGCACTAGGCTGCTACAGTAATGTTGTAATGAGGCACTAGGCTGCTACAGTAATGTTGTAATGAGGCACTAGGCTGCTACAGTAATGTTGTAATGAGGCACCAGGCTGCTAGAGTAATGTGGTAATGAGGCACTAGGCTGCTACAGTAACGTCGTAATGAGGCACCAGGCTGCTAGAGTAATGTTGTAATGAGGCACTAGGCTGCTAGAGTAATGTTGTAATGAGGCACTAGGTTGCTACAGTAATGTTGTAATGAGGCACTAGGCTGCTAGAGTAATGTTGTAATGAGGCACTAGGCTGCTACAGTAATGTTGTAATGAGGCACTAGGATGCTACAGTAATGTTGTAATGAGGCACTAGGTTGCTACAGTAATGTTGTAACGAGGCACTAGGCTGCTAGAGTGATGTTGTAATGAAGCACTAGGCTGCTAGAGTAATGTTGTAATGAGGCACTAGGCTGCTACAGTAAGGTTGTAATGAGGCACTAGGTTGCTACAGTAATGTTGTAATGAGGCACTAGGCTGCTAGAGTAATGTTGTAATGAGGCACTAGGCTGCTACAGTAATGTTGTAATGAGGCACTAGGTTGCTACAGTAATGTTGTAATGAGGCACTAGGCTGCTAGAGTAATGTTGTAATGTGTCATTAGCCTGTTCTCAGGTCTGTTTGTACTGTGGTATGGTTATTCTAATGAGGCAGTAAGCAGAACAGTAGCCTGGTCTCAGGTCTGTTTGTACCTTGTTATGGTTATTCTAATGAGGCAGTAGGCAGAACAGTAGCCTGGTCTCAGGTCTGTTTGTACTGTGGTATGGTTATTCTAATGAGGCAGTAAGCAGAACAGTAGCCTGGTCTCAGGTCTGTTTGTACTGTGGTATGGTTATTCTAATGAGGCAGTAAGCAGAACAGTAGCCTGGTCTCAGGTCTGTTTGTACTGTGGTATGGTTATTCTAATGAGGCAGTAAGCAGAACAGTAGCCTGGTCTCAGGTCTGTTTGTACTGTGGTATGGTTATTCTAATGAGGCAGTAAGCAGAACAGTAGCCTGGTCTCAGGTCTGTTTGTACTGTGGTATGGTTATTCTAATGAGGCAGTAAGCAGAACAGTAGCCTGGTCTCAGGTCTGTTTGTACTGTGGTATGGTTATTCTAATGAGGCAGTAAGCAGAACAGTAGCCTGGTCTCAGGTCTGTTTGTACTGTGGTATGGTTATTCTAATGAGGCAGTAGGCAGAACAGTAGCCTGGTCTCAGGTATTTTATTTCTATAGTCCAGACACGCCATTTCAGTCTTTGTCACCACCACATTAACGAACCCCGGTTCACGGTCACACACACTACCAGAAATTTCCAGTAATATTATAACTTACAGTAACACAGTGTGTGTGTGTGTCTGTGAGAGAGAGAGCTATAGTCTTCCTCAGAAGGGAATAATGGCGGCCACGGGGGAATCGACTGGTCTGCTACGGTTACTAATGGACAATAGCTGTTGTTAAGAATCCATTAATTATTGCAGAATTGGTTCAGAGGACCTGTGGTGTACAGTATGTGTGAATGGTTCAGGGGAACTGTGAGATTCATAACGCCACAGAGAGAGAGAGATAATGTGTGGTGCAGTACATGCTTACAAAGGGCCATTTCCACTGTCCGAAGAAGCAATTAGACACAAAATGCTGCTTGCTAGTGAAACACTGGTCTTTTTGGCTCTATACCTCTCCCTCTCTCTCTCTCTCTCTCTCTCTCTCTGTGAGCTAGGGTAAAAAATGACCTCATACCGTAAAACTTCTAATTAAATGGCAAAGTTTTACGGTATTTATGAGATTCTGCTGCCCTGAAGCAGTAAAGATGAGATGTGTTTGAATAGTAACACAATCAATATCATGCTGTGTATTGAACTGTCCACCCTACATGGGAAAAAAGATGAACATCTATTTATCAGCGCACTAAGTTAAGAAAAACTAACTATCCATCAACATAACATTTTACTGTGTGCAACAGTAGATACATAGATGCTTTCTTAGAATGTCTGACTCTCTCTCTCTCTGTTATAATCTACTATGGCTCAACAGTGTTGCCAATGTATTGAGTGTTGTCGGGAGTGTTGCGGGAGTCAGATTACTGATAGTAATCAAACAGTAATCTGTATTAGCGGCTCTTAATTGTTGGAACATCACTGATAGAACTAGATCAACACAGAAGTAGAGAAAGCCTCTCTCTTGATTATGTGGTTTGTCAGGGTTATGTGGTGCATCAACAAGGACAAGGATGAACAAGGTCATACTGCTGTGTGATAATGCAGCAGCTTCAGCTCAGGCTAGACACCACCAGCTCTGACAGCTATACATACACTGATCAGTTCACATACACAGATCAGATCAGATCACATACACAGATCAGATCAGATACACAGATCAGATCACATACACAGGTCAGATCACATACACAGGTCAGATCACAAACACAGATCAGATCACATACACAGATCAGATGACATACACAGATCAGATCACATATACAGATCAGATGACATACACAGATCAGATCAAATACACTGATCAGATTGCACATGATGCCATGGAGGAAGACAAGAGCTCGAATACTCATACTAACCGCACTAACCGTACTATTTGTGACGTGATTGAGTATATAATATTATTGGTCATAGAATGGAGCTACAGTTGAAGTCAGAAGTTAACATACACCTTAGCCAAATACATTTAAACTCAATTCCTGACATTTAATCCTAGTAAAAAGTTCCTGTCTTAGGTCAGTTAGGATCACCACTTTATTTTAGAATGTGAAATGTCAGAATAATAGTAGAGAGAATGATTTATTTCATATTTTATTTCTTTCATCACATTCCCAGTGGGTCAGAAGTTTGCATACACTCAATTAGTATTTGGTAGCATTGCCTTGAAATGGTTTAACTTGGGTCAAATGTTTCGGGTAGCCTTCCACAAGCTTCCCACAATAAGTTGGGTGAATTTTGGTCCATTCCTCCTGACAGTTGGTGTAACTGAGTTAGGTTTGTAGGCCTCTTTGCTCGCACACACTTGTTCAGTTCTGCCCACACATTTTCTATAGGATTGAGGTCAGGGCTTTGTGATGGCCACTCCAATACCTTAATTTTGTTGTCCTTAAGCCATTTTGCCACAACTTTGGAAGTATGCTTGGAGTCATTGTCCATTTGGAAGACCCATTTGCGACCAAGATTTAACTTTCTGACTGATGTCTTGAGATGTTGCTTCAATATAGCCACAAAATTTCCCCTCCTCATGATGCCATCTATTTGTGAAGTGCACCAGTCCCTCATGCAGCAAAGCACCCCCACAACATGATGCTGCCACCCCCTGTGCTTCACAGTTGGGATGGTGTTCTTCGGCTTGCAAGCCATCGTTATCTTTGGAGGAAAAACATAATGATGGCCATTATGGCCAAACAGTTCTATTCATGTTTCATCAGACCAGAGGACATTTCTCTAAAAAGTACGATCTTTGTCCCCATGTGCAAACCGTAGTCTGTCTTTTTTATGGCGGTTGTGGAGCAGTGGCTTCTTCCTTGCGGAGCGGAGTTTCAGGTTATGTCGATATAGGACTTGTTTTACTGTGGATATAGATACTTTTGCACCTGTTTCTTCCAGCATCTTCACAAGGTCCTTTGCTGTTGTTCTGGGATTGATTTGCACTTTTCACACCAAAGTACGTTCATCTCTAGGAGACAGAACGTGTCTCCTCACTGAGCGGTATGATGGCTGTGTGGTCCTATGGTGTTTATACTTGCATACCATTGTTTGCACAGATGAACGTGGTACCTTCAGGAGTTCTGAAATTGCTCCCAAGGATGAACCAGACTTGTGGAGGTCTACAATTGTTTTCTGAGGTCATGGCTGATTTATTTTCATTTTCCCATGATGTCAAGCAAAGAGGCACTGAGTTTGAAGGTAGGCCTTGAAATATATCCACAGGTACACCTCCAATTGACTCAAATGATGTCAATTAGCCTGTCAGAAACTTATAAAGCCATGACATCATTTTCTGGAATTTCCCAAGCTGTTTAAAGGCACAGTCAACTTAGTGTATGTACACTTCTGACTCACTGGAATTGTGTTACAGTGAAATAATCAGTCTGTAAAGATTTGTTGGAAAAACTTGTGTCATGCACAAAGTAGATGTCCTAACCGACTTGCCCAAACTATAGTTTGTTAACAAGAAATGTGTTGAGTGGATGAAAAACGAGTTTTAACGACTCCAACCTAAGTGTATGAAAACTTCCGACTTCAACTGTAGATAGTATCCCAAAAGTTCCCAGATATCGTACTAAATTTGCCAAAATATGAAGCATACACGCAATTCTTCAGGAAATGGGCGTGGCTTCACATCGTTTTGCATCGTATGCAGCCGAAGTACAACGAGAGCGGATACAAATTTCTTGCTTTAACTGATTATGACAAATGTTAAGAAAATGTTGAGCAATTTAATAAAGACATGACTTTTCAAATAAGTGACCTTACACGTTATGTTGGCTGACATTTTGTTAGCTACAATTGAATTTAAGAACACACCCAAAGTCGTAAAATGTCTAACTAGTAATTTGTTATGCTAACTAGCTAGCAAGAGGTTGCATAGCAACAGCATCAACTTCCGGTAGACAGGCCAAGAGCTAGAACGGTCAACTGAAAGCATACCGTTTGTTTACAGTATACAGTACTGAAATTAACTAATACTATATAGTATGTAGTATTTACTCATTAAGTATGAGGTATACAGTATGTTAGTATGGGTATTCGAACACAGCTAAAGTCTTACTAAAATGATACGGCAAACCATACATTATCCACAGTTCTATAAATTTGTGTGTGTGTACATCATTAATGCATAAGATTGTGTGAATGAGTATTTCATTCTAGTTAGCTACACTGTCTTCTAGCTTTAATACACAGTCTGCTAGCTTTAATACACAGTCTGCTAGCTTTACTACACTGTCTGCTAGCTTTACTCTACTGTCTGCTAGCTTTACTACACTGTCTGCTAGCTTTACTACACTGTCTGCTAGCTTTACTACACTGTCTGCTAGCTTTACTACACTGTCTGCTAGCTTTACTACACTGTCTGTTAGCTTTACTACACTGTCTGCTAGCTTTACTACACTGTCTGCTAGCTTTACTACACTGTCTGTTAGCTTTACTACACTGTCTGCTAGCTTTACTACACTGTCTGCTAGCTTTAATACAGTCTGTTAGCTTTACTACATGTCTGCTAGCTTTACTACACTGTCTGCTAGCTTTACTACACTGTCTGCTAGCTTTAATAACAGTCTGCTAGCTTTACTACACTGTCTGCTAGCTTTAATACACAGTCTGTTAGCTTTACTACACTGTCTGCTAGCTTTACTCTACAGTCTGCTAGCTTTACTACACTGTCTGCTAGCTTCACTACACTGTCTGCTAGCTTTACTACACTGTCTGCTAGCTTTACTACACTGTCTGCTAGCTCTACTACACTGTCTGCTAGCTTTACTACACTGTCTGCTAGCTTTACTACACTGTCTGCTAGCTTTACTACACTGTCTGCTAGCTTCACTACACTGTCTGCTAGCTTCACTACACTGTCTGCTAGCTTCACTACACTGTCTGCTAGCTTTACTACACTGTCTGCTATCTTTACTACACTGTCTTCTACACTTTGCTGTGTCACTCCATATAGACCTGTCAACAAAGCCCTTTCCTCTCGCCCAGTGCAACGCAATCCAACACTTCCAATCATCTCTGAGAGTGAGTGATTGCTCTCCTGCTCTTCCTCCCCCTGGGTAGACTCTCTTATAGAGAGAGTGCTTTTAGGTTACCTGCCTATCACAGAGGTGAACAACAACATGCAGTCCAATGATAGGTACTGGACACACACACTGGCACACACACACACACACGATGCGCAGGTTGACTCATAGCCCGCAGTCCCCGCGATTATACAGATGTGGGATCTTAATCTGAGCCAGTTTGCTACAGCAGGAAAATAATCCTGCAGCCACAAGAAATTGTTATGTGGATTATAATTAACAGACATTTTTGTAGGGGAAAATCAAGTCTCAAATTTCAAAGTGGAAATTACAAACTTCAGAAGCTTTTTTAAACCTCAAACACACAACAAGTTTTAGAATAATTTGTAAAGTTGTAGGGTTCTCCTGCAACAGGGTGATCAAACTAAGATCCCACTCCTGTATCCGCGGGGTGGGCAGGTTTAGGGTCATGAAAGATTTTGTGGATGAAGGGCTGGTGGGTGGCCGGCAGGTTGGATAAAGAGAAAACGATCCATCAAAAAGAAAATCCATAAATGTATGATCATTCTTGTGCAATTCATATCTATATGATACATTGAGGTTTTTCTTTCATGATTTAGATCTGACATTAGGGCGTAAACCTAAGCCTCAGGGCCTAACAGTACGTGTGCCAAATACATGCCAATAGCAAAATACGTTTGGGAACTTGGCAGAAAAAGTTCACGGCGATCCACTGAGGCAAAAAGGAAGTGTTCAGCACATGTTGTATATTAGCGGGTTAGGGTAGGGTGCATGCCTCCTATTTATCACACATAGTCGGGCGGTTGCAGACAGGTTATTAGTAATTGCGTGTGGGTGCCGGTCAACAAACAGCTGACCCGCGCATCACTGACAGACACACAAACACACACTCACTGTGAAGGGAGAGTCAGCGTGTATTTATCAATGTCTGCATGTATGTTTAGATGCACTTTACCTTTCTAGCACGGTGTGTGTCTGCGTGTGTCTGTCTGTATCTGTGTGTGTGCTCATGTCTATTTGTGGTAGTCCATTCATTCACATCAGTGAACAAAGCCATAGGCTGTCACTGCAGATCGTTGATGGCTCCGGCTCACACAGAGAGAGAGGAAGAGGAAGAGAGAGAGGAGGCCAAGGTTAGTTGAAGGAGGAGAGAATGGAGGAGGGAGGGATTTGTATTGATTAGAAGTGATGTGTTGAGTGGCGGCATGGCGGTGTTAATTAGTCTGTTATGATGAGGGCTGGAAGAGCTCATTAGATTGAGAGCGTTCATTACTTCCTCACTTTGATGTAAACACTATCATGTTAGCATGACCACTCACTCAGAGAGAGAGAGAGAGTCCGAGATAAAATAAAAGAGAGCGATGGCCTGGTCTCAGAACTAAACAAGTATCAACCTAATTGTGTCCGCGAAGGTTAGGAGGGGGAGGAGAATGACTCTACCCCCCCCTTGTATGGTGACACAAGCACTGGAGGGACAGGAGCACACGGGGACGCACGGACACCCATCAAATCACTGGCACCATCTCAAATGGCACACTATTCCCTATACAGTAAACTACTTTGTACTAAAGACCTATGGTCCCTGGTCAAAAGTAGTGCACTAAATAGGGAACAGAGTGCCATTTGGGATGCAGCCTAAGCCTGTCTCACAGTGGGAGATGAGACGGTGGTGGAAGTACTGGGGCTCATGCTAGTCCATTCTCTCCTCAGCTCTCTGCAGTACGATGGCCCAGTGTCATGGGTTTATTTCATTTCTACTAGGCTCATTTTAGCCTACACTCGGCCCAAATTAAGAAGAAAAGGTGTGTGATTATAGACTATCATAACTCGCGACCCCACTTCTCACATACCCAGGTCCCACTTTGGGTCCCAACCCATAGTTTAAGAAACCCTGCTCTCGTCAGCTCTCTGCTGCCCAGTCATAGACTTAGTTTGTAAGGTCAGTCCACTTCCAGATAAAGCCACTCTGTCTCACATCAGCCTACAGAGACCAACACAGAGTCTGTACTACCTCAAATACCTGCAGTACTACCATCCCCGCTCCTCTCCACAGGGGATTCAGAGTGATGGTGGACATGGAAAAGGTGTGTGTGTGTGTGTTACAAAGGTGTATGTGTGTTGGTGTGAGAAAGGGATCGATAGAGAGAAACATTGCTGTGTAAGACAGCTACAAAAAGTGTGTGTGTGTTATTAGAGCTGTAGTGTGTGTCCGATGAGGATACAGTGTGTGTCTGGAGGTCAGTGGCAAATAGATTTTGATAGAGTGACTGCATTATGAAGTGTTCAGTGAGAGTGTGACTGGTAGTCTTCACACAAGCGCGCACACGCACGGACACACACACACACCATAATGGCTGGTGGCTGGGCTATGCCTTTGGATAATGGTGCCAGGATGAATGATGGCAGTGTGTGTGTGTGTGTGTGTGTGTGTGTGCGTGTGCGTGGGTAGAGTCTGCAAAACACTATCTTTAGACAAAGCAATCTGAGGACATTCACACTTTAAGAAGCTCTTTCTCCAGTGCTTCAGTGTTTAGTGAATAGATCAAACCTCATGCAGATGTGAGAGGTGGTTTATCCCACTGGCTCTGCATTCTCCTTGGGTTTCTCCATACAGACACAAGCCCACCCACACAGCCACCATATAAACAGCACTAAAAGAAAGAGCTATAGGGTAACCGATAGGTTGCTAGTTCGAATCCCCAAGCAGATGAGTTTAAAAATCTGCCAATGTGCTCTTGAGCAAGGCACTTAACCCTAATAGCTCCTGTTAGTCACTCTGGATAAGAGGCTCTGTAAATGACTATGTCAAATGTGAGCGGTACAGTATAACCTTGTCAGTTATAGAAACACTGTGTTTCTATGTGGTCAGATCACTGCCCTCTCTCCTAATACTGGGACTTAGCATATCAACACTGGCCCTTTGAAGCCTCTGGCCACTACGCACACAGGACCCAATGTGCACGTGCGTGCGTGCGTGTGTGTTCTAGCCTCTTACCGTTATCAGCAGACAGTGCGGTGATGGTGTTGGGTGTGGTGTCTGACCTCCCCTGACCGTTCTCAAAGCCGTAGCCCTCTGTCTCCTGCATCTGCCAGTTCAGACCAAACAGATGCATGGCTACAGTAGGGGGAGAGAGAGAAAAGAATGCTTGTTACTCTCAGTGGTCGGCTTAACAACACACACACACACACACACACACACACCATAAAGACAGTTTACCTAGCCGCGAGTCAGAGATGGGATGCCTAATCGAACTCTATCAGATAAAAAGACAACAGGAGAAACATCCCTCCATCGATTATGGTTTGGGGTCTAACAAGCTCTCAGATTGGCTGGACCCTTCAGGGTGTGTGTGTGTGTGTGTGTGTGTGTGTGTGTGTGTGTGTGTGTGTGTGTGTGTGTGTGTGTGTGTGTGTGTGTGTAGGAGGTGAGTTGGGAGTTTTAGAAAGATAATCTGTCAAAATAAGAGCAGGCATTGTTTGAAAACTCCAATATGTTAACCTGAGCCCAGAGAGGAGCGAGAGAGATGGCGGGAGGGAGCTGGAGAGATTGAGGTAGAGATGGAGGGAGGGAGAGATGGAGGGAGGGAACTGGAGAGAGGGAGAGATAGAGGAAGAGATGGAGGGAGAGATGGAGAGATGGAGGGAGGGAACTGGAGAGAGGGAGAGATGGAGGGAGGGAGAGATGGCTGGAGAGAGGGAGAAATGGAGGTAGAGATGGAGGGAGGGAGCTGGAGAGATTGAGGTAGAGATGGAGGGAGGGAGAGATGGAGGGAGGGAACTGGAGAGAGGGAGAGATGGAGCGAGGGAGCTGGAGAGAGGGAGGGATGGAGGGAGAGAGCTGGAGAGAGGAAGAGATGGAGGGAGAGCGCTGGAGAGAGGGAGAGATGGAGGGAGAGATGGAGGGAGGGAGAGATGGAGGGAGAGATGGAGGGAGGGCGCTGGAGAGATGGAGAAATGGAGGAAGAGATGGAGGGAGGGAGAGATGGAGGGAGGGCGCTGGAGAGATGGAGAAATGGAGGAAGAGATGGAGGGAGGGAGAGATGGAGGGAGGGCGCTGGAGAGAGGGAGAGATGGAGGGAGGGAGAGATGGATGTAGAGAGAGATGGAGGAAGAGGTGGAGGGAAGGAGCTGGAGAGAGGGAGAGATGGAGGGAGAGATGGAGGGAGGGCGCTGGAGAGAGGGAGAGATGGAGGGAGGGAGAGATGGAGGGAGATATGGATGGAGGAAGAGGTGGAGGGAAGGAGCTGGAGAGAGGAAGAGATGGGGAAGGCGCTGGAGAGAGGGAGAGATGGAGGTAGAGATGGATGGAGGGAGCTAGAGAGATGGAGGTAGAGATGGATGGAGGGAGCTGGAAAGAGGAAGAGATGGAGGAAGGGAGCTGGAGGGAGAGATTGAGTGAAGGATCTGGAGAGAGGGAGAGATAGAGGAAGAGATGGAGGGAGGGAGCTGGAAAGATGGAGGGAGGGATCTGGAGAGAGGGAGAGATGGAGGAAGAGATGGGGGGAGGGATCTGGAGAGATGGAGGGAGAGATGGAGGGAGGGAGCTGGAGGGAGGGATCTGGAGAGATGGAGGGAGAGATGGAGGGAGGGATCTGGAAAGATGGGAGGGAGGGAACTGGAGAGAGGGAGAGATGGAGGAAGAGATGGGGGGAGGGATCTGGAGAGATGGAGGGAGAGATGGAGGGAGGGAGCTGGAGGGAGGGATCTGGAGAGATGGAGGGAGAGATGGAGGGAGGGAGCTGGAGGGAGGGATCTGGAGAGATGGAGGGAGAGATGGAGGGAGGGATCTGGAGAGATGGAGGGAGGGATCTGGAGAGAGGGAGAAATGGAGGAAGAGATAGATGGAGGGAGAGAGCTAGAGAGATGGAGGTAGAGATGAAGGGAGGGAGCTGGAGGGAGAGATCGAGGGAGGATCTGGAGAGAGGGAGAGATGGTAGAGATGGAGGGAGGGAGCTGGAGAGAGGGAGAGATGGTAGAGATGGAGGGAGGGAGCTGGAGGGAGAGATGAAGGGAGGGAGCTGGAAAGATAGAGGGAGGGATCTGGAGAGAGGGTGGGAGGGATCTGGAGAGATGGGGGGAGGGATCTGGAGATGGAGGGAGGGATCTGGAGAGAGGGAGAAATGGAGGAGGGAGAGATAGAGGTAGAGATGGAGGGAGGGAGCTAGATGGAGGGAGAGATGGAGGGAGGGAGGGAGCTGGAGGGAGAGATGGAGGGAAGGATCTGGAGAGAGGGAGAGATGAGGGAGGGATCTGGAGAAAGGGAGAGATGGTAGAGATGGAGGGAGGGATCTGGAGAGATGGAGGGAGGGATCTGGAGAGATGGAGGGATCTGGAGAGAGGGAGAGATGGAGCCAAGCAGTTTAGCGCATTAGCATCAAGCCGGCCCTCTGGCTGGATATAATTCAATCCCACACTTTTCTCTCTCCTTCCCTCTCTCTCCCCCCTCCTCTCCATTTCGCTCTCTCTCTCTGAGTGCTTCTGCGAGAAGCCACACTAAGAGTGAGGAGACACGTGAGAGGAGACAGTTTCTAGTTTTTAACACTGTTTCAGCGCTGTCTGGAGCTGTTTGGAGCCATCATGGCTGCCGAGGGCTTTAGTAGGAGCCAGACATGATGGAGACCTGAGGACTGTGACTCATACTGTACTGGAGGGCCAGTAGCAAGTCTGGTGAGAATGACTGTTTAGTACAAACAACACACACACACACACACGTGTCAGTGTGTGTGTGTCCTGTGTGAGTAATAAGCCTGCCTGGCTGCACACTCTAGCTCTAATGAGGGAAGTTTAGTCGTGCACACAGCCCCCTGTGGATTTCTACCAGAACACACACTCACAACCACATATAAATCACTATCAAAGTAGGGGATGTTGTTGTATACTGGCGCTGTGTGGTGGGGAGTATGTGTGTGTGTGTGTGTTCTGTATAAGTGTGTGTATTTGTGTGTGTGAGCTGGATCTAGGATATCTAGACGTTATAGCTGGAGGAAATGGAAGCGACAGAGAGGGAGAGTAAGGGACAGAGAGAGGTCAAATGGTGGAGAGAGGTAGAGAGAGTGAGGGGAAGACGAGAGGTAGAGAGACGAGAGGTAGAGAGAGTGAGGGGAAGAAGAGAGGTAGAGAGAGTGAGGGGAAGACGAGAGGTAGAGAGAGTGAGGGGAAGAAGAGAGGTAGAGAGAGTGAGGGGAGGAAGAGAGGTAGAGAGAGTGAGGGGAAGACGAGAGGTAGAGAGAGTGAGGGGAAGACGAGAGGTAGAGAGAGTGAGGGGAAGAAGAGAGGTAGAGAGAGTGAGGGGAAGAAGAGAGGTAGAGAGAGTGAGGGGAAGAAGAGGTAGAGAGAGTGAGGGGAAGACGAGAGGTAGAGAGAGTGAGGGGAAGACGAGAGGTAGAGAGAGTGAGGGGACGAAGAGAGGTAGAGAGAGTGAGGGGAAGAAGAGAGGTAGAGAGAGTGAGAGGAAGACGAGAGGTAGAGAGAGTGAGGGGAAGACGAGAGGTAGAGAGAGTGAGAGGAAGACGAGAGGTAGAGAGAGTGAGGGGAAGACGAGAGGTAGAGAGAGTGAGGGGAAGACGAGAGGTAGAGAGAGTGAGGGGAAGACGAGGGGTAGAGAGAGTGAGGGGAAGAAGAGAGGTAGAGAGAGTGAGGGAGAATGTGTAGGGTAAGCTGAGGGAATCCTCTAGCAATTAGGGCCCGGAGGCCAGAGCGTTTTCAACCAGAGCCCACCCACAGTTCAACCAAGCCTCCTCCTCCCTCTCTTTCTCTCTCTCTCTCTCATTAAATTAGAGTGGTATGGTGCTAGGGAGGGCCTCCTGCGGTGGGCAGGACTAGAGGGTCATGGGAGAGAAGTTGGCGGATCGACACCAAGCGCTGCCAGAGTGGAGCATGCTGGGAGGCTTAAGGCTCCTCAGGGCAACCCTCAGACAACCTTTACACAACCACAAGACAACCGTTAAACAATGTTGAGATATCCATCTCTGAGCTAGGTTCCCCATAACAGCATCAAAGCCCTTGAGCTTCAAACACGCGTCTCTGGACCTCTGAGCGAAGACATATAGAGATAGAACGAGAGCAAGGGAAACATTGGAAGACCAGGCGGACAAAGAGAGCCAGGTGTGGAGGTGGATGGATATTGGAGTCTTCAAAGCATTCCTATTTGCTAAAAGGTCAACCTTTTCAGACTGAGAGGAAGTCACGAGGCTGGTGGAGCTCTCATTTAGCAGGACTTTCTTTAGAAAGACAACCATTGGGCATCCGTCTACACGTTCATTCACTTTGCGAATGTTCATTGTAATACAGAATGCCATTGCTTCATTCATGATAGTTTACATAGCTGTACAAAATGTGCAAAATGGATGCAAATCCACCCCACAGATATACAAGTCTGCTGTTGCATGTCCGTTGTAATATCATTCTGGAATTTTCGATCCATCTGTGAAGCAGTAATCGAAGCAGTTGATTGGACAGTGAGGAGACAGACAGAATGTTCTGGTGCTTACCTCTCTTAGAGGCTTTGATTTACAATATTAACAGGTGCAGGACTAATTGGCCAATAAAATTTGTACAGAAAATAACAAACAGGACGTTGACAAAGAATTGAATAAATCAAACACATTCTCAGTAGAAACTATTCAGGCAACAACTCACTGTCTAGAACAAAACTCAGGTGTAGCTCTACTCTAGCCAACCTGCTACCTGCCCAGCCTGCTCTCTCCCAGGTATAACTCTACTCTAGCCAACCTGTTACATGTCCAGCCTGCTCTCTCCCAGGTATAACTCTACTCTAGCCAACCTGCTACCTGCCCAGCCTGCTCTCTCCCAGGTATAACTCTACTCTAGCCAACCTGCTACCTGCCCAGCCTGCTCTCTCCCAGTTATAACTCTACTCTTGCCAACCTGCTACCTGCCCAGCCTGCTCTCTCCCAGGTATAACTCTACTCTAGCCAACCTGTTACCTGTCCAGCCTGCTCTCTCCCAGGTATAACTCTACTCTAGCCAACCTGTTACCTGCCCAGCCTGCTCTCTCCCAAGTATAACTCTACTCTAGCCAACCTGTTACCTGTCCATCCTGCTCTCTCCCAGGTATAACTCTACTCTAGCCAACCTGTTACCTGTCCAGCCTGCTCTCTCCCAAGTATAACTACTCTAGCCAACCTGTTACCTGTCCAGCCTGCTCCAACCTGTTACCTGTCCAGCCTGCTCTCTCCCAGGTATAACTCTACTCTAGCCAACCTGTTACCTGCCCAGCCTGCTCTCTCCCAGGCAAAAGCCAACTGAGCACCTAAGTACTCTTTCCAGGAACTCCCTTCAACTAGGAATATTCCATCATGATAGCCCCAAAACACATTTCTACCATAAATGAGTCATTTCCCATGGACATTTATAATAAACAACGGTTTTACATAAACACACACACACACACACACACACACACACACACACACACACACACACACACACACACACACACACACACACACACACACACACACACACACACACACACACACACACACACACACACACACACACACACACACTTCAATAACTTGTGCCATAACTTCTACTTTAAGTCACAAAACACATTCATTAAGTAATTCAACCCGGCGACAATTCATCACTTTGGTTATTCCCGTCAACCAATAAATGTTCCTCGATGACTCGTAGACTAATTTGCCTCATGCGTCATGCACACCGGCACTTCAACAAGGGCGCGGCGCTTCAGATAAACACACGAGGTCGGTTAAATGATACGATTATACTCTATCAACACTTAGGTTGTAATTCTAGTCCCATATTTCACATTACTGGAGTATGTACGTTTAAATGGGCCGCTTTATACACGGTAGAAACGTTGTTGACAAGTTACATTGTTTTAGTAAGTGGCGTGCGCATCAAACACTCGACTTTGGCGCCTTAAGTCAAAGTATTGCTGGCAAACAGAATGCGCTACTCAATCCCACATTGTCTTTGGTTTCAGGACTCTTGACTTTACCTTGAAGAGATACAATAAAGAGTCTTTCTTCAACCAATCATTTGTTTCTGTGTCGTTGTCTACAAGTCATGGACATGTGCACCATGACACCATCTAACCAAGGTTTCAGTCTAATGCTTCCAAAGCAGGGAAAATATGGGATGTCAGTGTTTTCCGGAATGATTCTCAGGGCCGAAATTCTATGAATGAGAAATCAGGCAGGAGAATTCTTCCCAAAACTCTGGAGAGATGGGAGATTTGTTAACACACACAGGGCTACACCGGGGAGAAGAGCCCACTGAGATTTCGGACATTTTTGTTCCCACTGGAGAAAAGCGTGTGTGTGTGTGTGTGTCTTTTGGTGGTGTGTGTGTGTGCATCTGTTGTTGCAAGATGGGTCTACATGGCCCCAGGTGAAGATAGTGAAGAGTGAATGGGAGATAAGGAGAGCTGGTGTGTAAGGGAGAGACAGGTGGGAATTGGCACACACATGTACACAGACCTGTCTGTCTGCCTGTCTGCCTGTCTGCCTGCCTGCTTGTCTGTGTGTATGAGCTGTCTGTGTATACGTGTCAATCATAGTACCCACAAGGAGAAAGCAGATGCTTTTGACAGACCATTCTGCTTTCTATTAGTGTCTAGGGAGGCCAAATGCATGTGTGAGAGAGTGTGCGGGGGTGTGTGCGTGTACATGTGAACGTGTGTGTAAACTACTGATGGTCTCCTCTATTTGTTAACCCATCCCTCTGCCATGTTCCTTACACTCTCAAACAATCACAACAACCATAACAACAACAACAACAACCACAACAAACACCACCACAACCATAACAACAACAACAACCACAACAACCATAACAACCTCAACGACAACCAAAACAACCTCCAAAAGCACAACAACCACAACAACAACAAAAACCACATCAACCACAACCAGAACAACAATCATGTAAACTTCTCCAGGGAGGTTCAAGGCCACGATTGATTTCAGCACCTTTCACAAATCATACCCAGTTCTGATTGGTCCATTCTCAAAGTGTTTGAAGCACACCGTGTTGCTGTCCTCCTTTTGCACTATTCATGCATTTGTGTTGTTGTCAGTCCTGAATTTGTTTTTCACCCAAAAATAAAATGTCCCCAAAGCAACACAGCCCAGTAAAATATTCGAACACAATCAAATGTTTATTTGATTAAAAAAAAGCATACAACAATGAACTTTCCTATTCAGTGAGAAAGAAAGAACAAAGGTGAAACAGAGCGAGAAATAAGAACTCACTCCTAGCATAAAATAGTCTAGCATCTAAATGTTGCATTCAAAAGTAGGCCATGATAGGAAGAAGTCATGCATTTCTCTCCCATCTCTCAGTTACACAACTGATGACATAACTAGTAAAAGTGATATCTTTCCTCCCAGGTCTCTTTGTAAATCCAATGTGTCTGAAAGTGTTCCTCTGTACATGTGAAAAGCAATGCAGTATTTATGGGTGGCTGGGGAGGACGAGAGTGTTTTCAGGGGTGGAGAGAGAGAGAAAGAGAGGGGGGAGAGAGAGAGGGAGGGATGAGACAGAGAGGGATGAGAGAGAGAGTGAGAGAGGGGGGAGAGAGAGAGGGAGGGATGAGACAGAGAGGGATGAGAGAGAGAGAGAGAGAGAGAGAGAGAGAGAGAGGGGAGGGATGAGACCGAGAGGGATGAGAGGGAGAGAGAGTGAGAGAGGGAGGGATGAGACAGAGAGGGATGAGAGAGAGAGAGAAAGAGAGGGGGGAGAGAGGGAGGGAGGGATGAGACAGAGATGGATGAGAGAGAGAGAGAGAGAGTGTGAGGAAATAGAGAAGGGGGAGAGGAAAAGTGCTCAGAACAAGACCCCTACCATCTATTTGGCATCTCCAGGTGTTAACCCCAAACATCCCTTTACCTATAGTAGCACTGTGTGTGTGTGTGTGTGTATGTGTGTGTTGGCCTAACTACCATCAACCTTTTCCATCCATCCATGTGGGGTCTTAAATAATTAAGAGCAGGTTGGCAGAGAGCAATGGGGAGAGTGTGAGAGAGATGTAGAGTGAGAGAGAGAGAGAGAGAGAGAGAGAGAGAGAGAGAGAGAGAGAGAGAGAGAGAGAGAAAGAGAGAGAGAGAGAGAGAGAGAGAGAGAGAGAAAGAGAGAGAGAGAGAAAGAGAGAGAGAGAAATATAGTGTGTGAGAGACGTAGAGAAAGACGTGAAAGCATGTTCGTGTAGAGATAAGAAAAATCTGTGTGTGTGTGAGTGTCTGTGTGTGTATGTTTGTGTGTGTGTATGTTTGTGTGTATGTGTGTTTGTGGGTGTGTGTGTCTGTATGTTTGTGTGTGTGTGTGTGTCGCTCTCCTTGGTTGCTGTGTGGACATGTATAGACTGAGCAGCCAGGATATTGGATCACAGATACCTGCTATTCTCCCCTAACACAGAGAGAGAGAGAAAGAGAGAAATACAGAGAGAAATACATGCCTTATGAGTCTCTATTCTCCACTAACACAGCTACAGAGAGAAATACATGCCTTATGAGTCTCTATTCTCCACTAACACAGCTACAGAGAGAAATACATGCCGTATGAGTCTCTATTCTCCACTAACACACCTACAGAGAGAAATACATGCCTTATGAGTCTCTATTCTCCCCTAACACAGCTACAGAGAGAAATACATGCCTTATGAGTCTCTATTCTCCCCTAACACAGCTACAGAGAGAAATACATGCATTATGAGTCTCTATTCTCCCCTAACACAGCTACAGAGAGAAATACATGCCGTATGAGTCTCTATTCTCCACTAACACACCTACAGAGAGAAATACATGCCTTATGAGTCTCTATTCTCCCTAACACAGCTACAGAGAGAAATACATGCATTATGAGTCTCTATTCTCCACTAACACAGCTACAGAGAGAAATACATGCATTATGAGTCTCTATTCTCCACTAACACAGCTACAGAGAGAAATACATGCCTTATGAGTCTCTATTCTCCACTAACACAGCTACAGAGAGAAATACATGCCTTATGAGTCTCTATTCTCCCCTAACACAGCTACAGAGAGAAATACATGCCTTATGAGTCTCTATTCTCCACTAACACAGCTACAGAGAGAAATACATGCCTTATGAGTCTCTATTCTCCACTAACACAGCTATAGAGAGAAATACATGCCTTATGAGTCTCTATTCTCCACTAACACAGCTACAGAGAGCAATACATGCCTTATGAGTCGTCTCTATTCTCCACTAACACAGCTACAGAGAGAAATACATGCCTTATGAGTCTCTCACTATGTCCCAAATGGCACCTATTCCCTACATAGTGCACTACATTGGGCCATACGGGCCCTGGTCAAAAGCAGTGCACTACGTAAGCAATAGGGTGTCATTTGAGAATCAGCCACTGTCAGAGTGTGTTGAGTGGTCATTCATGACAGGCTCTAATATACTGCCTATTGCTCCTCCTCAACCTTAAAGCTACCAGCATTTGGTGACAGGAAATCATAGTCCTCTGTGCCGAAGTACCATACAAGGTTGGTGTTGGTGTTACATTTGTTACATTTATTTACACTTTGCACACACACACACTCACACACACACGGTAATGATAATGGAAACACTTTGCACACACACACACACACACACACACACACACACACACACACACACACACACACACACACACACACGGTGTCAACTTTATGGCCTGATAATGAAAACACTTTGCACACACACACACACACACACACACATACGCACGTGTGTGTGTGCAAAGTGTTGTCATTATCAGGCCATAAAGTTGAGCCATAATATAATACATGCTTGAAAATAAGTTAGTCAAATTAAAGCTGCACTCTGGGATCTTAAGCACAACAAATTCCTAACATATTGCCCAAATTTAACTTGTAACATATCATACAAATTGCAAAATTCGTAACATATTGCATAACAATTGGATGACATAATTGGATGACGTAGTACACAAAAACTGACCACTTTAGGCTTGTGATACACACGTTAGAGAGTTCATCTTTAAGTGTGTGTGTGTGTTTTAAAGTTAGTGTGTGTGTGTTTTAAAGTTAGTGTGTGCTAGTGTCTGTGTGTGTTTTAAAGTTAGTGTTTGTTAGTGTGTGTGTGTGTTTTAAAGTTAGTGTTTTTTAGTGTGTGTGTGTGTTGTAAAGTTAGTGTGTGTGTGTTTAGTGTGTGTGTGTCGCAAATCTCCTCATAACTGTCTTCATGGTCTCATGAATTCTTCATTAAGGTTCTTTCATTATCAGGACTGACTCCGTATGAGGCGACCACTGAGTAAGCATGTGTGTTTTTCACTACAGAAACACATAATGAGGTTTGTGGAAAGACAACAGTGTCCTCCGCCAAAGCCGACGTATTCAGATAAAAGGCTACAGAGAAACTCAATCTGAGGGTGGATGGTAATGATTGTCCCCTACAGGGAGCCGTGGAGATTAGCTCTCCATATTTTACCATAACTTAGCTTTGGTTGGCGGGGCGCCCTACTGTGGTTCTGGTCCGGACATAAATGTTGGAATGAGTGGCGCTGGGGCGGAGTGTGTATGCACGCCACTGCACGCACGGACACACACACCCACAGCCCGCTGACACCCCACTGATACCACAACCATTTCCTGCTGGGTTGGATTCCATCATTAGGTTTCTGGTAGGAAGAGAACGTGTTGTTGTCGCTGCACTGAACAGGTCATTCAGGGTCTTTCTTCCTTCATTTCAAGCCTACTGAGCAGCATGACATATTAATAATGTATCTTCCTTGGTGAGGATGAGGTTATGTGAATCACTGGCGGTTCAGAATAGCGGATGTGAAGGCATTTGGGTTTGTATTCTGTGAGTTCTAGTGTACAGTTGAAGTAGGAAGTTTACATACACCTTAGCCAAATACATTTAAACTCAGTTTTCACAATTCCTGACATTTAATCCTAGTAAAAATGCCCTGTCTTAGTTCAGTTAGGATCACCACTTTATTTTAAGAATGTGAAATGTCAGAGAATGATTTATTTCAGCTTTTATTTCTTTCATCACATTCCCAGTGGGTCAGAAGTTTACATGCACTCAATTAGTATTTGGTAGCATTGCCTTGAAATTGTTTAACTTGGGTCAAACGTTTTGGGTATCCTTCCACAAACTTCCCACAATAGGTTGGGTGAATTTTGGCCCATTCCTCCTGACAGAGCTGGTGTAACTGAGTCAGGTTTGTAGGCCTCCTTGCTCGCACACGCCTTTTCAGTTCTGCCCACACATTTTCTATAGGATTAATGTCAGGGTTTCGTGATGGCCACTCCAATACCTTGACTTTGTTGTCCTTATGCCATTTTGCCACAACTTCGGAAGTATGCTTGGGGTCATTGTCCATTGTAAACTTCTGACTTCAACTGTATGTATGTATGTGTGTGTGTGTGTGTGTGTGTGTGTGTGTGTGTGTGTGTGTGTGTGTGTGTGTGTGTGTGTGTGTGTGTGTGTGTGTGGAAGAAAGAGAGAGCACTGCATGCACTTATGTGTGTGTGTGTGTTTGTGTGCGTGTGTGTCCTCCACACGAGTGTGTGTCCTCCTTCACACTATCTGAGTGACGGACAGGCCCAGAGGCCCATTAGCCTCTGTATTGACAGAGAGAGAGAAGGGGGGGGGTTCTGCTCAAGTGCTGCTAAGTGGACAGCAGACAGATAACATGGCAGTGTCCATCTAGTCGGTCTCTAAGTCTCACAGCTCTATAGTCCACACTGAGGTGTGAGGGCTTCCTGTTCTGTTCTGGACAGCTGCAGGGCTAGATCCATCAGTCTGGACTGACCACTACAAACGGTCAACTGGGCTTATTGTTCCTACCCACTGTGTGTGTGTGTCTGCAGGCGCAAGAGAGAGTCCAGTTATCTAGCTCCAGTTATCGAGTGTGTTTGAATCAACATGATTAATTTCCCTCCATTTCTCTCTCCCTCGGCAAGCGGTACCGATCCACCAAGTCTGGAACCAACCATGTCCCTGAACAGCTTCTACCCCCAAGCCATACGACTGCTAAATAGTTAAATAGCTACCCAGACTATCTGCATTGACCCTTTTTGCACAAACTTTTTATGTTACTCATCACATACGCTGCTGCTACTGTTTACTATCTGTGACTTTATTCTTAGTTACAGTGCCTTGCGAAAGTATTCGGCCCCCTTGAACTTTGCGACCTTTTGCCACATTTCAGGCTTCAAACATAAAGATATAAAACTGTATTTTTTGTGAAGAATCAACAACAAGTGGGACACAATCATGAAGTGGAACGACATTTATTGGATATTTCTAACTTTTTTAACAAATCAAAAACTGAAGAATTGGGCGTGCAAAATTATTCAGCCCCTTTACTTTCAGTGCAGCAAACTCTCTCCAGAAGTTCAGTGAGGATCTCTGAATGATCCAATGTTGACCTAAATGACTAATGATGATAAATACAATCCACCTGTGTGTAATCAAGTCTCCGTATAAATGCACCTGCACTGTGATAGTCTCAGAGGTCCGTTAAAAGCGCAGAGAGCATCATGAAGAACAAGGAACACACCAGGCAGGTCCGAGATACTGTTGTGAAGAAGTTTAAAGCCGGATTTGGATACAAAAAGATTTCCCAAGCTTTAAACATCCCATAGAGCACTGTGCAAGCGATAATATTGAAATGGAAGGAGTATCAGACCACTGCAAATCTACCAAGACCTGGCCGTCCCTCTAAACTTTCAGCTCATACAAGGAGAAGACTGATCAGAAATGCAGCCAAGAGGCCCATGATCACTCTGGATGAACTGCAGAGATCTACAGCTGAGGTGGGAGACTCTGTCCATAGGACAACAATCAGTCGTATATTGCACAAATCTGGCCTTTATGGAAGAGTGGCAAGAAGAAAGCCATTTCTTAAAGATATCCATAAAAAGTGTTGTTTAAAGTTTGCCACAAGCCACCTGGGAGAAACACCAAACATGTGGAAGAAGGTGCTCTGGTCAGATAAAACCAAAATTGAACTTTTTGGCAACAATGCAAAACGTTATGTTTGGCGTAAAAGCAACACAGCTCATCACCCTGAACACACCATCCCCACTGTCAAACATGGTGGTGGCAGCATCATGGTTTGGGCCTGCTTTTCTTCAGCAGGGACAGGGAAGATGGTTAAAATTGATGGGAAGATGGATGGAACCAAATACAGGACCATTCTGGAAGAAAACCTGATGGAGTCTGCAAAAGACCTGAGACTGGGACGGAGATTTGTCTTCCAACAAGACAATGATCCAAAACATAAAGCAAAATCTACAATCGAATGGTTCAAAAATAAACATATCCAGGTGTTAGAATGGCCAAGTCAAAGTCCAGACCTGAATCCAATCGAGAATCTGTGGAAAGAACTGAAAACTGCTGTTCACAAATGCTCTCCATCCAACCTCACTGAGCTCGAGCTGTTTTGCAAGGAGGAAATGTGTAAAACTGATAGAGACACCCCAAGCGACTTACAGCTGTAATCGCAGCAAAAGGTGGCGCTACAAAGTATTAACTTAAGGGGGCTGAATAATTTTGCACGCCCAATTTTTCAGTTTTTGATTTGTTACAAAGGTTTGAAATATCCCATAAATGTTGTTCCACTTCATGATTGTGTCCCACTTGTTGTTGATTCTTCACAAAAAATACAGTTTTATATCTTTATGTTTGAAGCCTGAAATGTGGCAAAAGGTCGCAAAGTTCAAGGGGGCCGAATACTTTCGCAAGGCACTGTATATGTAGATATCTACCTCAATTACCTCGTTCTCCTGCATATCAACTGGTACTGTTTACTATCTGTCACTTTATTCTTAGTTATATGTAGATATCTACCTCAATTACCTCGTACCCCTACATATCGACTGGTACTGTTTACTATCTGTCACTTTATTCTTAGTTATATGTAGATATCTACATCAATTACCTCGTACCTCTACATATCAACTGCTACTGTTTACTATCTGTCACTTTATTCTTAGTTATATGTAGATATCTACCTCAATTACCTCGTACCCCTACATATCAACTGGTACTGTTTACTATCTGTCACTTTATTCTTAGTTATATGTAGATATCTACCTCAATTACCTCGTACCCCTACATATCAACTGCTACTGTTTACTATCTGTCACTTTATTCTTAGTTATATGTAGATATCTACCTCAATTACCTCGTTCTCCTGCATATCAACTGGTACTGTTTACTATCTGTTACTTTATTCTTAGTTATATGTAGATATCTACCTCAATTACCTCGTACCCCTGCATATCAACTGGTACTGTTTACTATCTATCACTTTATTCTTAGTTATATGTAGATATCTACCTCAATTACCTCGTACCCCTGCATATAGACTGGTACTGGTACCCCTTGTAAATAGTCAAGTTATCATTACTCATCTATTATTACTTGTATAATTACTATTATTTCTCTATTTTTATTGGGAAGGGCCTGTAAAGTAAGCATTTCACTGTTGGTCTACACCTGTGGTTTATGAAGCCTGTGATAAACAACATGTGATTTGTCTCTCTCTACAGCAGAGATCCAACAGAGTGGATGAGGGGGCAGAGAGTTCCTTCCCGCTATAGCTGAATGTAGTGCATGGTGAATACTAACACAGTCAGATTTCTCCCTCCCTCTCTCACACACACACACACACACACACACACACACACACACACACACACACACACACACACACACACACACACACACACACACACACACACACACACACACACACACACATTCTCTATGAGCAATAGCTGCTGCATTTGCTATCTATCACAGCTAGTCACAACAACTGGATAGAGGCATCGGGGTACTGTGGCAACACACTCCTGTGTGTGTGTGTGTGTGTGTGTGTGTCAACAATACTCCACCACGCCAGCTGGAAGCTGAAACTATTCAGGGTTTATAATCAAAGACCTGAGCAATCACTGTGCTTGTTTAAGGCTGAGCGTGTCCAATGTCAGTGATAGGAAATGCTATCACTATCAGATTGGCATTTACAGCGCTGTCGAAGGAATGTAAACCAAAGCAAAGCGGAAGAGCCCTGGGGCCTCAGCGATAGACAGCTGTGATTGGCTACTGCTTTGTCTAAACCTTATGTACCCGTTTCATGTGGTAGATGCTAGATTTGGGGGAGTGTGGTTTGTCACCTGAGGTAACCTTACAGTGTGCGATGGTTACTGAATGGTTACCGAAATTACTTTCACAGCAGATCCAACGGTTACCTACATATGTTAGATTTTAATTTGACCAGTATTGTCGCAGCAAAATAATCCTGCAGCAACAGGATTTTTACATTTAGCCCATAATTTTGACTGAAAAAGGCTACATGAAAAGTGCAATACTCTTATCAGTGAATTTGTCAATCATGTAGCTCATCTGCATTCAGGAAAATTCGCAGTAACAAAAGAGTGTTCAAATTAAGATCCTACATCTGTATAAGGTATCCACTACAGAGTCAGGAAGGTGTGTAGGTGCATACACTGTAGCAGTACTATCCTACCTATGCAATAGCAGAGCAGGACAGACAGCAGGACGGACAGTCCCACGGCGCTGAGAGCCGTGCATCTCCACGAGCAGTACTTGGAGGACTTCTTGAACTTGAAGGCGGAGCGGGAGAGGGTGTTTCTGGGTAGGGGCCGCGTGGGCGGCGAGTAGACGGAGCCTGTTGCCATGGTGTAGCCTGGAGTAGCCGTGCTGAACAGAGGGGTCGTGCCGGTGCCTGTCTTGAAGAGGAAGTGCCTGGAGAAGAGGAGAGGAGAGGAGAAAGAAAGAGAGGGAGGGAGAAGGAGGGTGAGAATGGAGACTGGACAAAGTAGGAGATGGAATGGATCTACATCGGCTACACATTTCTAGCCTGGTCCCAGATCTGTCTGTGCTGTTTACCCAACTCCTGTATAATGGTCATTCTTTGACAAGATCGCATAAACAGATCTGGGACCAGGTTTCTGAGGTTTCCCGTTTAAAACAAACAAAGTAACAGCTACAGTAGCAAATGAACGAGACACTTAGTTTAAACTAACAACAAACAAACACTTGAAGGCCTGTGAAGTCTAAAACAGGAAGCATATGAACACGGAACAGACAGAGCATTCCAAAAATGTTATGGAAAGACATACAAGGACTGCGGTTGTATTTTTTAAATTAAAAATCCCCTTCCTGCAGTACAAGTAGGATTACCTAAGAGACCAGCTGGCTTGAGGTAATTACCAAGGTCAGCTATTTTAATCAAATTAATTAGTGTGTGTTTCTACTGGAGACTGTGTGTGTGTGTGTCACTGCTCATTGATTGAACCAGGGAGCAAGCCAGAGGACAGAGGGCTTCACTCTAGTTTCCAATCAGACCCTGGAGTGTGTTTGAGGGTGCTTTACTGTGTGTGTGTGTGTGTGTGTGTGTGTGTGTGTGTGTGTGTGTGTGTGTGTGTGTGTGTGTGTGTGTGTGTGTGTGTGTGTGTGTGAGAGAGGGTGCGTGAATGCCCTTGTTTGTGTGTGTGCATGAGAATGAGAGTATGTGCGTGTGTGTGGTGTGTGCTCGCGCACCCTCACACACACAAGCATACACCACATGCAGGTAAAGCTGTTTCTCTGATTGTGAAGTAGATCTCAGTACATGTAACATTGAGTATGAGGGAGGTAAGGAGGGAGGGTGGGTGGGGGGGGGGGGGGGGGGGATTTGAAGTTGTAGATCCATACCCCGATGGACAGGGATAAGTGTCAGAGTAGCAGAAAGAATGGATATTAAAACCAGGGAAGTGATTACTTAACACTTTAAAAATCCCTCAGAGGTGACGTGTCCGTCTTCAATTTAGTTTGCTCCTTCCTCGAGGAAGTAGCTCTCCTTCACCGAAAACAACTAAAACCCAACTAAGTGCGGGCCAGAACTGACAAACCCATCCCTGTATGTTTTTCAAATGTAAGCTTCATCCCTCCCCCTTTTGTCACTCGCCAACCATGCCAAAGCCCAAGGCCAAGGTAAGCAATGCTCCAAAACAGGACTGGTTTAATAGTGTCTTTTGTCTTGCTTTAGACAAGCACACAGACATTAAACAGGCATGGACACATCAGACAATGGGACAAGACAGTGTTAGAACCAGCCAGACAACACTGAGCCTTCCATCCCATTACATGGTAACGTCTTGCTGCTGTGACACACTGGGTGAAGTCCGGGATAAGACTGAGGGAATCTATGTGAGAGGGTTGGTAGGCCAAAGAAGGCAGTACGATTACAAAGGCTTGCATCCCAATAGCGTTACAATACGACCCCAAGGCATGCTTTCTACCCAGTCTTATAGTGTGTCCCCAATAAAGTTGTGGAAAACAAACGTACATGGGATTTGACATGTGCGTGATGCTAATCCCCCTGTGTGTGCGCTTGTATTCGGCTCAGTGTTGCCAGGGGTTACACATGCGTAGAGGAGGACGACAAGCGGAGGGGATGGACACTCGGAGAGACTGAGATGGAGGCACGTACCCATCCCCATAGGCACCTTCGTGGCACGCGGGAGGGAACACATCCATCTCTATCAGGTTGTCATGCCCGTTTTCCAGAACGGCTTGCTTTGCTAATTTTCTACATGAGGGAGATGGAGATACCAGAGACATAACACAATTAGAGACGTGTGTGTGTGTGTGTGTGTGTGTGTGTGTGTGTGTGTGTGTGTGTGTGTGTGTGTGTGTGTGTGTGTGTGTGTGTGTGTGTGTGTGTGTGTGTGTGTGTGTGTGTGAGTGTGTGTGTAGGGTGTGTGTGTGTGTGTGTGTGTGTGTGTTTAATCAACGTGTATTAGTATACAGCACAATTAGAGAGAGGGGAAGACTTGAGGAGATCAGTGTTATTGCCGACGTTATTAGTTTTGGCAGCCAGACACGTCGACACACACAGAGCGATGGGGAGATGGTCCCCCTGTGTGGACCTGTCTGGCAGACAGGTGTCACACAGACACACACAGCATGCAGGGTTGGAAGAACACACACACAAGCACGCACGGGCACACGCAGTTTGCGTAAGGACACAAACTCTAATTAGGTCCCAAAAGCACACACTCAGCCACCTGAGCATGCACACAGGCACACCTACCTACACACACACACACACACACACACATTCAATATACAAGCCGAAGCCCTCGATCCAGAGAAGTGACACATTCGAATTTCATTTCTATCTCTTTGTGTATTTTTCATCTTCACTTCTCTTCCACCTCCTCCCTCCATTTCCACAGTGGATGAGAGGAGAGGGGGATAGATGAAAAGAGACAGTAGCAGTGGAGGAGAGGGGGATAGATAAATGTGTGATGATGAAAAGAGACAGTGGCGGTGCGATCAGAGATGGAGGAGAGTCTTTTATTCCCTCCATAAAGCAGGCTGTTTAAGGCCACGCTGGCAGAGTCAATGTGTTCAATTGAGTTGTGGATAACCCTGTTATATAACCCTGCTATAGGCTCTTACATACCCCTCGCCTCTCTCTCTCTTTCTCTGTACTAGTGGTGAGAACAGACAATAAAAGATATTGGAGCCAAACCAGAACAATAGTATTTTATATGTTATTAGAGGGATAATAAGTCTCTCTATTTCTCTAGTTACATGTTTAAATATTTTGTATTAGTTATCCCATTTGATACAGATCACTGCACTGTTGGGTAGGGCTTGCAAGTTAAGCATTTCACTGTACTTATGCATGTGAACGTAAAACTCTTTCACCCTCTCTCTCTCTCTCTCTCTCTCTCTCTCTCTCTCTCTCTCTCTCTCTCTCTGTCTCTCTCTCTCTCTCTGTCTGTCTCTCTCTCTCTCTCTCTCGCTGCCCCCCTCCCTCTCTCTCTCTCTGTCTCTCTCTCTGTCTCTCTCTCTCTCCATCTCTCTCTCTCTCGCTGCCCCCCTCCCTCTCTCTCTCTCTGTCTCTCTCTCTCTCCATCTCTCTCTCTGTCTCTCTCTCTCTCTCTCTCTCTCTCTCTCTCATGAATTGTCCAAGTCTTGACCACACATACCCTGACCTTAGTGACCAGAGCGTCATGGCAGCGTAGCCCTCCAGCCCAGACTGACCCTACTGACCTGGCCAAATGGAGATAGAACTGCTCTCTCCACTCCAATCTCACCGCGAAGCACCACTCCAACGTCACACCACACCCCAGAGGGAGTGTGTGTTGAAAAGAGTGTTTAAGCGCTTACTCAGATACTGCATTTCCTTGTATTGTTTCCTTGTATAGATTTAGATGCACTTTAAAACAAGTTTTATTTAGTTTGCTATTTCCAGATTGGTGCTAATACTAAAGTACGGTGTCCTACAGGTATAAAATGTTTGTCTAAAACGGTATAGTCAGTGAAGCTCGTTTGTTTGGCTGTTGGTTTTCCTCACCCTAGTATTTTCCATTCTTATAGCGTTCACACAGCGTACTGTAAAGCATTTAGCTCCCCAGGGTGTTTGACTCTGTGTGTGTGTGTGTGTGTGTGTGTGTGTGTGTGTGTGTGTGTGTGTGTGTGTGTGTGTGTGTGTGTGTGTGTGTGTGTGTGTGTGTGTGTGTGTGTGTGTGTGTGTGTGTGTGTGTTTACTACCCATTTGTCTTCTTAGACTTTATATTACCCATACATACACTACATTGGATATGCGATAGGCACTTCAGTATTATTTATGACCTTATCAAATTGCCAGGTGTCTGGATTGTATGGCTCATGTGCAACACATTCCAATGATGTCTTTCATATTTCAATTTGTGGAAAAGTGAGAGAGAGGTATTTAGAGAAAAAGTCATACCTCAAATGGGAAATCGAATATGTTTGTTTAAAAAACAATGTGAGCGTTCTTATCAATCTCCTAATTAAAAAGACAATTCATTCGAATGAAAACGGATTCTGCGTTTATGGGAAGAAATGGTGATACTTTTTAATTGAATTTAGCTACCTTATCCAGTTCAAAAGGCTCCTTTCAACCAAAACATTATCTTTGTTCGCTCGTATCAGTGTAAAGATAGAGACGAAGTCTACATGGAAACGTGGCTGCATTTAAAACCGTTTTGAAACTATAATTAAATATTCGGATTAAAAAACCTGACAATGATAATAAAATCTAGACAAAGTTCAATGACTTCTTCCATGAGTATTGAAATCAAACGGCAACAGAGGATAGATATAATTGCTCTATCCTTTAGATAGCATCTCTGTGCCCGTTACCTACACTACGGGGCCAAAAGGGTTTCTCAGTGCTTTGATAGTGGGCCAGCCGCAACCAGTTTCCTTTGGCATAATGGACTTGTAGAGCGACTGCAAGAGCAAAGGCACGCATGTGGCGGGGGCCACCATTGTTAATTGACTGGAGGTGGCCTGACGCTGAGCAGCATTACTATGCTAATCCCCCCCATATCTCCTTCCACATCTCCAGAGCTCTCCAACAATGGGCTGAGGAGAGAGACGCTAACATTAGCATGTGGCCATAGAGACAATAATCTTAGCGTTAGCATGTTGACATATATAAGCGTTACCACAAGGCCATAGAGAATAAACAGTTTGTTAGCATTAGCATGAGGCCATAAATAAGCTATGTTAGCATTGAGGTTTTAAACACGCTAATGTTAGTGTTAGCATTGGGACATATGGATGCTATGTGAACATTAGCAGGAGGATAGAAAAGCAATATTAGCATTAGCGTGAAGCTATAGAGAAGACATGTTAGCACTAGCATGCGGCCATACTGTACAATAGCTAGAACTAGCAGGTTAGCTACGTCAACACATTCTATTGTTTTTTTCCCAGAGCATAGCCATTACATTGAAGGGAAGTTAATGCAACATGGCAGGCTCAGAGAAAAGACAAGAGGCTGAGCTACTTTGAGAAAATAAAGGGGCGTGGGAATCATAGTTGTCGTGAAATCTAGGTGTTGAGTTGCAGGCCGGGCTAATGAAAACTGATCCAGAGGTAGAGAGGAGGGATGGCGCGGCAAAGGAGTGTGTGTGTTTGTCTATGAGATGTGTGTGTATGCATGTGTCTCTGTGTGTCTATGATGTGTGTGTGTGTGTGAGACAGGCGTGGGAGGCAGTCCTCTGACACAACAGGTGAGAATGACAATGAGTCACGGATTGGGTGATGAGGGATTATCACCTCGGAATGAGACCTTTCACACTCCTCCCATCTCTAACCTAATCCCCTTGAGTACCCACACACCCCTTTTCTATCCCAACTGCTCTCTCTGTCTCTCTCTCTCTCTCTATGTTATCTACTTATCCTTCATCTTCCTCTCCACCCCTCCTTGTCCTCCACTCAGACCTCTGACATGCTATACCCATCCCTCTCTCATTCACAAAACAGCTCTCAAACACCTGGGCCTCCCCCTCCATCCATCCACTTTTTTAAACTCATTTAAAACTCAAAACCTCTCCACTCTCATTATGTCCCTCTCCAAAACCGTCACTTCACATGTTCATTATCCTGACATAAGTACTATCAATCCACAAAAAAAGTACCACGTAATCCACAAAGAAACACAGAAAATAAAATGAAAGCCAAAAGGTATTATCTCGATGAGGACAGCCCCAAAGCTGCAGGAGAGCACAGACATTGAAGTCTGACACCCTAGCTTGACTTTGAAAGAGTACCAGTGACAGATGAAAGAAAGGAAAAGTGAAGAACCCGTATCATCAGCTCCTTCCTATAGGTGTATGGCTCTATGCCAATGTCCAGAATTGGCATTCATGGGATGGTGATGCTATAGCTTATCGCTCACAATGTTACCGGGGGCAACATTGATTTAATCCCCCAGGCTGTAAATATTTGTACAAACTTTATTAGCTAGTCGGCTCACGAACAGGACTGGAGAACATAGCCTTCCTTGTGTTTCTATAGATAGTCTGGGGCTGGTGAGGTCGGGGGCTGTGTGTGTGGGTTAGCTAAAGGCATACCACAGTTGGTGTGTGTTTAGTCTGAAGAGATTAACCTCGGTGTACATATGATAGGCCGGCTGTCTGTCTCTTCTCTCGAGGAGCTATGAGTGTGTGTGTGTGTGCGTATGATTGTGCCTGTGTGTGCGCGTCTCTCTCACGTTATGAGCTAAGGAGGAATATGGTGTGAAGAATTCAAGTAAGAGATACTTTCAATAAAATGAGAGACTTTAAGAAGCAGTTGATCAAGCCATTACAATGGTGTTGATCTACCTTTCTCATTTGCGCTACATGATAGTGGAATAATGTGTCTTTGATGAAAAGCTTGTCTCTCTGATATTCACTGAGTGTTTAAAGGAAATAACCCCTGGGCTGAATTCCAGCCAGTTAAGCCGAGATATAGCGATATCGGCGTTAAGTTATGGGTCACAATTCTGATTTGTATGCGCGTCTGTAACACGGTACAAATCATTTACAGAGACTTTTATCACAGTATTATCATTATTAATGTCGTTTTGTATTTCAAATAGCACTCAAATATTCACATGGTTGATATTGCTGAATTAAAAACCTGTTGTTGATATACTGAATGAAAAGTGTAGTAAAATACAGTATATTGTCACCAAAAAGAGCAGTTAATCACTGTTGGAGTTTATTGTCTTTCTGCAGGGGAAGTTTATAAAGCATTAGGTTTATGGCAAAGGCTTTAATTACAGTCTATTCTGGTAGGCGGATAACAAGGAGACATTTAAGTGACAGACACACACAGACACAGACACACACACACAAATTTGTTTCCTAAATCAGGGTTGTCGTTCACACCCTGCTTGGAATCATCTCCTTGCTCTCAGAAGCTATGTTTAGAGAAGTTGAAGTTGTGTGGTTGGGATTCACAGATGTGGAAATGTGTGTGTGTGTGTGTGTGTGTGTCGGGGTATATAAGAAGCAATGCTTTTGTTATTATTCACTGACCATGCTGAGAGGACCCTATTTATGTATAGAGAGTTATTCATCTGCAGGTGTGAGAGAGAGAGGGGTCTTTGAATGCATCAAGCACCACCATGTTAAGTGGTTTGTGACGTACACAGGTTCTAAGAAAGACTCTTAGAGAACTGAAGCTCTCCGTCACTGAGTGGAACCAGACTCTATACAAGATCTCAATAGGAGGAGACAATAGATGAAGTAGCAAAGGTGATGGAACACTAGAACACAAAACACGACTTTAGATGTAATTGGTGAAAGGCGCTAGCTAATGTTAGCTATAGTGTCTCCTCAACAGGGCTTTAGAAGTAATTGTCGTAGTAAAAGGAGTTAGCTAACGTTAGCTATAGTGTCTCCTCAACAGGGCTTTAGAAGTAATTGTCGTAGTAAAACCAGTTAGCTAACGTTAGCTATAGTGTCGCCTCAACAGGGCTTTTCAATGTTATTGTCATGGTGAAAGGAGCTAGCTAACGTTAGCGTTCGTCTCCAGGGGATTTTCTCTTTATGTCCTCAGTATTAAATGAATATGTGACAATATAGTAATCAGAGGAGTAATGGTGTAATCAGAGGAGTAATGGTGACAGAAGAGGAGGGTGGTTAAAGTGGGCTTATTGAGTTAAAAGGTTATGATGGAGACCGTTCTCTAAGAGGGTGGTGGTGAGAGGGTGTGTGCGTCATGAGTGTGTGAGTAATTGGCATCATTTTAATGTACCCTATATTTACTTTTATAAGTATATCTGGCTATATTATTTTACTATTGCCTCATTGATGCAACAAAAAAGAACATAAGAACTGAGATGGAGGGAAGGGAAGTCAAAAAAACAAACAAAAATGTAGCAATATTGTCGTGCAGAAAGTTGACTAAAGACCCGAGACAGCATCTGAAGCCTAAAGAAAATGGCCTTCTCTTGTACATTTCTAAGACAACACCGTGTCATTATTCCCCTTAAAGATGCAGCTGTTTTTTTTATGTGATCTGTCAACTGTTTTTATAAAAATAAATAGTACACCTCATGCTGTCAATAACAAAAAATATTTCTGTTTTTATATATAAGATCTTTACTTTGTTGCCAGGCCGACCAACATAGTTGAGAAGATTTAAAGAAGACGTCACAGAAGGAGCCAACATGATCAAGATGTTGTAAGATGAGATGATGTGTAGTAAAATACTCCTCGTCGGCACACGAAGTTAAACTACGTTTCCAATAAAACCTTAAAAGGGATGATACCTGCTCATCAACATCTTCTGAAAGAGAAAGAGAACCGTTGAAGCCTGGAGAGTCCTTCCTACCCTTGAATTATTACACTTTTCTTTCATAATTTCTTCTTGAGCCTCAATGTCAAAAATAATGTCTGGTTTAGAAATTATGGGCTTGATTTGCGATTCTGTTTGTGCAAGGGGAACATTTATCAAATCCCACTGTCACAGAGCATATTGGCAGTCTCTATGGGGGTGCCACAGGGCTCAATTCTTGGACCGACTCTCTTCTCTGAATCCATCAATGATGTCGATCTTGCTGCTGCTGATTCTTTGATCCACCTCTACACAGACGACACCATTCTGTACCTCCGGCCCTTCTTTGGACACTGTGTTAACTAACCTCCAGACGAGCTTCAAGGCCATACAACTCTCCTTCTGTGGCCTACAATTGCTCTTAAATACAAGTAAAGCTAAATGCATGCTCTTTAACCGATCGCTGCCTGCACCTGCCCTCCCGTCCAACATCACTACTCTGGACGGTTCTGACTTAGAATATGTGGACAACTACAAATACCTAGGTGTCTGGTTAGACTGTAAACTCTCCTTCCAGACTCACATCAAACATCTCCAATCCAAAGTTAAATTTAGAATTAAATTTAACAAAAAAGCATCCAATATCCTACTCAATAAATTGGATGCAGTCTATCACAGTGCCATCTGTTTTGTCACCAAACCCCCATATACTACCCACCACTGCGACCTGTATGCTCTCGTTGGCTGGCCCTCGCTTCATACTCGTCGCCAAACCCACTGGCTCCAGGTCATCTACAAGACCCTGCTAGGTAAAGTCCCCCCTTATCTCAGCTCGCTGGTCACCATAGCAGCACCCACCTGTAGCACACGTTCCAGCAGGTATATTTCACTTGTCAACCCCAAAATCAATTCTTCCTTTGGCCGCCTCTCCTTCCAGTTCTCTGCTGCCAATGACTGGAACGAACTACAAAAATCTCTGAAATTGGAGACTCATATCTCCCTCACTAGCTTTAAACACCAGCTGTCAGAGCAGCTCACAGATTACTGCACCTGTACGTAGCCCATCTATAATTTAGCCCAAACAACTACCTCTCCCCCTACTGTATATATTTATTAATTTTGCTCCTTTGCACCCCATTATTTTTATTTCTACTTTACACATTATTCCACCGCAAATCTACCATTCCAGTGTTTTACTTGCTATATTGTATTTACTTCGCCACCATGGCCATTTTTTGCCTTTACCTCCCTTATCTCACCTCATTTGCTCACATCATATATAGACTTATTTTTCTACTGGTTAAATACCTGGTTAAATAAAGGTGAAATAAATCAAATTAAGAAAGTTCACAGTTTAGTTTATTTCCCTGACAGGCTCTTATTGTGTATACACATGAACCACAACCTCCCTTTGCACGCAGACACATTTAGCCTGCATCCCAATTTTTATTTATTTAACTAGGCACGAGCATTAAGCCCCTCTTGTTAATAATAGATGTCTACATATTGCTTTGTCAATAGGAGATGAGGAGGACAGCCGAGGTCATACAGGAGGATGGCATGGACAAGAGGAGGAGGAGAGACAGAGAATGAGGGACATATAGGAAGAGGAAATGGATGGCGAGGGACATGACGCCAGCTAGTCCCCCCCGATTTCCTGCTGCCCAAAATGCCTGTTGCAGATGAGGTCTGGGGTTATGGTTGGTTCTGGTGTTGGAGACAGATGAACCATAAAGGCCAGAGAGACAGAGAGGGAATGAGTGTGTGTGTGTAAGAGAGAGAGAGAGAGACAGAGAGGGAATGAGTGTGTGTGTGTAAGAGAGAGAGAGAGAGAGAGAGAGAGAGAGAGAGAGAGACAGAGAGAGAGAGAGAGAGAGAGAGAGAGAGAGACAGAGACAGACAGAGAGAGAGAGAGAGAGAGAGACAGAGACAGAGAGAGAGAGAGAGAGAGAGAGAGAGAGAGAGAGAGAGAGAGAGAGAGAGAGAGAGAGAGAGACAGAGAGAGAGAGAGAGAGAGAGAGAGAGAGAGAGAGAGAGAGAGAGAGAGAGAGAGAGACAGAGAGAGAGAGAGAGAGAGAGAGAGAGAGAGAGAGAGAGACAGAGAGAGAGAGATAGAGAGAGAGAGAGAGAGAGAGAGAGACAGAGAGAGAGAGAGAGAGAGAGAGAGACAGAGAGAGAGAGAGAGAGACAGAGAGAGAGAGAGAGAGAGAGAGAGAGAGACACAGGGCTTCCCTTAGGAGAGCCAGGTGTGTTATTCAAGGGTCCCTTTACACACTGTTTGTCCTGGCACTTCTCTGGTCATAAAATATAAAACTATACAGCCAGGGCTTTTCACACACATATCACCCCACTGTCCTGTCCCTCTATCCCTCCATCCCTCTATCCCTCTATTCCTCCATCCCTCTATCCCTCCATCCCTCCATCCCTCTATCCCTCTATTCCTCCATCCCTCCATCCCTCCATCCCTCTATCCCTCTATTCCTCCATCCCTCTATCCCTCCATCCCTCTATCCCTCTATTCCTCCATCCCTCTATTCCTCCATCCCTCTATCCCTCTATCCCTCTATCCCTCTATCCCTCCATCCCTCCATCCCTCTATCCCTCCATCTCTCTATCCCTCTATCCCTCCATCCCTCTATCCCTCCATCTCTCTATCCCTCCATCCCTCCATCTCTCTATCCCTCCATCCCTCTATCCCTCCATCCCTCCATCTCTCTATCCCTCCATCTCTCTATCCCTCCATCTCTCTATCCCTCCATCCTCTATCCCTCCATCTCTCTATCCCTCCATCCCTCTATCCCTCCATCTCTCTATCCCTCCATCCCTCTATCCCTCCATCTCTCTATCCCTCCATCCCTCTATCCCTCCATCTCTCTATCCCTCCATCCCTCTATCCCTCAATCTCTCTATCCCTCCATCCCTCTATCCCTCCATCTCTCTATCCCTCCATCTCTCTATCCCTCCATCCCTCTATCCCTCCATCTCTCTATCCCTCCATCCCTCTATCCCTCCATCTCTCTATCCCTCCATCCCTCTATCCCTCCATCTCTCTATCCCTCCATCTCTCTATCCCTCCATCTCTCTATCCCTCCATCCCTCTATCCCTCCATCTCTCTATCCCTCCATCTCTCTATCCCTCCATCCCTCTATCCCTCCATCTCTCTATCCCTCCATCCCTCTATCCCTCCATCTCTCTATCCCTCCATCTCTCTATCCCTCCATCTCTCTATCCCCTCCATCTCTCTATCCCTCCATCCCTCTATCCCTCTATCCCTCCATCTCTTCTATCCCTCCATCTCTCTATCCCTCCATCCCTCCATCCCTCTATCCCTCTATTCCTCATCCCTCTATCCCTCCATCCCTCTATCCCTCTATTCCTCCATCCCCTCTATCCCTCCATCCCTCCATCCTCTATCCCTCTATTCCTCCATCCCTCTATTCCTCCATCCCTCTATCCTCTATCCCTCCATCCCTCTATCCCTCCATCTCTCTATCCCTCCATCCCTCCATCCCTCTATCCCCTCCATCCCTCCATCTCTCTATCCCTCTATCCCTCCATCCCTCTATCCCTCCATCTCTCTATCCCTCCATCCCTCCATCTCTCTATCCCTCCATCCCTCTATCCCTCCATCTCTCTATCCCTCTATCCCTCCATCCCTCTATCCCTCCATCTCTCTATCCCTCCATCTCTCTATCCCTCCATCTCTCTATCCCTCCATCTCTCTATCCTCATCTCTCTATCCCTCCATCCTCTATCCCTCCATCTCTCTATCCTCTATCCCCCATCTCTCTACCTCCATCCCTCTATCCTCCATCTCTCTATCCCTCCATCTCTCTATCCCTCCATCTCTCTATCCCTCCATCCCTCTATCCCTCCATCTCTCTATCCCTCTATCCCTCCATCTCTCTATCCCTCCATCCCTCTATCCCTCCATCTCTCTATCCCTCCATCCCTCCATCTCTCTATCCCTCCATCTCTCTATCCCTCCATCCCTCTATCCCTCCATCTCTCTATCCCTCCATCTCTCTGATCCCTCCATCCTCTATCCCTCCATCTCTCTATCCCTCCATCCCTCTATCCCTCCATCTTCTATCCCTCCATCTCTCTATCCCGCCATCTCTCTATCCCTCCATCTCTCTATCCCTGCCACCCGCTATCCCTCCATCTCTCTATCCCTCCATCTCTCTATCCCTCCATCCCTCCATCTCTCTATCCCTCCATCCCTCTATCCCTCCATCCCTCCATCTCTCCATCCCTCTAGTCCCTCCATCTCTCTATCCCTCATCCCTCCACCATCTCTCTATCCCTCTATCCCTCCATCCCTCTATCCCTCCATCCCCCATCTCTCTATCCCTCTATCCCTCCATCCCTCTATCCCTCCATCCCTCTATCCCTCCATCCCTCTATCCCTCCATCTCTCTATCCCTCTATTCCTCCATCCCTCTATCCTCCATCCCTCTATCCTCCCTCCCTCATCCTCTATCCCTCCATCCCTCCATCCTCCATCTCTCTATCCCTCTCTATCCCTCCATCCCTCTATCCCTCCATCCTCATCTCTCTATCTCCTCTATCCCTCCATCCCTCTATCCCTCCATCCCTCTATCCTCTATCCCTCCATCGCCTCTATCCCTCCATCTCTCTATCCCTCTATTCCTCATCCCTCTATCCCCCATCCCTCTATCCCTCCATCCCTCCATCCCTCTATCCCTCTATCCCTCCATCTCTCTATCCCTCCATTCCTCTAGCCCATCCCTCCCATCCCTCTATCCCTCCTATCTCCTCTATCCCTCCATCCCTCTATCCCTCCATCCTCCTCTATCCCTCCATTCCCTCCATCCCTCCATCTCTCTATCCCTCCATCCCTCTACCCCCTCCATCTCTCTATCCCCCTCCTCTCTCTATCCCTCCATCTCTCTATCCCTCCATCTCTCTATCCCCTCCATCCCTCTATCCCTCCATCTCTCTATCCCTCCATCTCTCTATCCCTCCATCCCTCCATCTCTCTATCCCTCCATCCCTCTATCCCTCCATCCCTCCATCTCTCCATCCCTCTATCCCTCCATCTCTCTATCCCTCCATCCCTCCATCTCTCTATCCCTCTATCCCTCCATCCCTCTATCCCTCCATCCCTCCATCTCTCTATCCCTCTATCCCTCCATCCCTCTATCCCTCCATCCCTCTATCCCTCCATCCCTCTATCCCTCCATCTCTCTATCCCTCTATTCCTCCATCCCTCTATCCCTCCATCCCTCTATCCTCCCTCCCTCTATCCCTCTATCCCTCCATCCCTCCATCCCTCCATCTCTCTATCCTCTCATCCCTCCATCCCTCTATCCCCTCCATCCCTACATCTCTCTATCCATTATCCATCAATTCCCTCTATCCTCCATCCCTCTAAGCCCCTCTATCCCTCCCTCACTCTATCCCTCCATCTCTCTATCCCTCTATTCCTCCATCCCTCTATCCCTCCATCCTCTATCCCTCCATCCCTCCATCCCTCTATCCCTCTATCCCTCCATCTCTTATCCCTCCCATCCTCTTCTCCATCCTCCATCTCTCATCCCTCTATCCCTCATTCCCTCTATCCCTCAATACCTCTCTCCCTCCCACCCTCCATTCTTATCCTCTATCCCTCATCCCTCTATCCCTCCAATACCTCCATCCCTCTATCCATCCATCTATCTATCCTTTTCCTCCATCCCTCTATCCCCTCTATCCTCTATCCCTCCATCTCTCTATCCTCATCCCTCCTATCCTCATCCCTCCACTCTCTATCCCTCTATCCCTCTATCCCTCTATTCCTCAATCCCTCTATCCCTCTATCCCTCCATCCTTCCATCTCTCTATCCCTCCATCCTCTATCCCTCCATCTCTCTATCCCTCTATTCCTCCATCCCTCTATCCCTCCATCCCTCTATCCCTCTATCCCTCCATCCCTCTATCCCTCTATCCCTCCATCCCTCCATCTCTCTATCCCTCCATCCCTCTATCCCTCCATCCCTCCATCTCTCTATCCCTCTATCCCTCCATCCCTCTATCCCTCCATTCCTCTATCCCTCCATCTCTCTATCCCTCTATTCCTCCATCCCTCTATCCCTCCATCCCTCTATCCCTCTATCCCTCCATCCCTCCATCTCTCTATCCCTCTATCCCTCCATCCCTCCATCCCTCCATCCCTCCATGTCTCTATCCCTCTATCCCTCCATCCCTCTATCCCTCCATCTCTCTATCCCTCCATCCCTCTATCCCTCCATCCCTCTATCCCTCTATCCCTCCATCCCTCTATCCCTCTATCCCTCCATCCCTCCATCTCTCTATTCCTCCATCCCTCTATCTCTCCATCCCTCTATCCCTCCATCCCTCCATTTCTCTATCCCTCTATCCCTCCATCTCTCTATCCCTCTATCCCTCCATCTCTCTATTCCTCCATCCCTCTATCTCTCCATCCCTCCATCCCTCTATCCCTCCATCCCTCCATTTCTCTATCCCTCCATCCCTCTATCCCTCCATCCCTCCATTTCTCTATCCCTCTATCCCTCCATCCTCTATTCTCTATTTATGCCTGGTAATGTTACATAGCCATCCCTCTATTTATGCCTGGTAATGTTACATAGCCATCCCTCTATCTGTGCCTGGTAATGTTACATAGTCATCCCTCTATTTATGCCTGGTAATGTTACATAGCCATCCCTCTATTTATACCTGGTAATGTTACATAGCCATCCCTCTATTTATACCTGGTAATGTTACATAGCCATCCCTCTATTTATACCTGGTAATGTTACATAGCCATCCCTCTATTTATGCCTGGTAATGTTACATAGCCATCCCTCTATTTATGCCTGGTAATGTTACATAGCCATCCCTCGATTTATACCTGGTAATGTTACATAGCCATCCCCCTATTTATACCTGGTAATGTTACATAGCCATCCCTCGATTTATACCTGGTAATGTTACATAGCCATCCCTCTATTTATACCTGGTAATGTTACATAGCCATCCCTCTATTTATACCTGGTAATGTTACATAGCCAGCCCTCTATTTATACCTGGTAATGTTACATAGCCATCCCTCTATTTATACCTGGTAATGTTACATATCCATCCCTCTATTTATACCTGGTAATGTTACATAGCCATCCCTCTATTTATACCTGGTAATGTTACATAGCCATGTCAGTTTTTTTCTCATTCTCCTCTTTTTCTTTCTTTCATTCGTTCATTCTTTTTCTGGAGAAGAAAGGTGGGAAACATTCTGGACAAAAAAGAGGGAGGCACAAATTGACTGTTGGATCTGATGTCGGAGTAAGTGAGAGCGCTCACAAAAGAGAAGCGCCCTGTAACTTCTTCAAACGCACATTCACTCTTGAAACTACACACACGAGCACAGAAACACACACACACACGGGCACAGAAACACACACACACACACACACACACACACACACACACACACACACACACACACACACACACACACACACACACACACACACACACACACACACGAGCACAGAAACACACACACACACACGGGCACAGAAACAAACATGCAGCGCAAGTGCACACACACACAGCAACACAGACACACACAGAGACAGGAGGGAGATTTGTTGTATTGTGTAACAATGAAAGCGTGAATGAACAGTGCAGGTAACTGTTTGAAACAGAGAGGAGGTAGAGGAAGAGATAACAAGAGAGGAGGTGGAGGAAGAAACCCATTAACACTATAACACCTGAGCCAGACTGCAGTCTACTAATAATACAGTAGAGGCACAAATCAATGTGTGTGTGTGTTTAAACCCCCCTCTGTGCCCCTAGTCATTGATTGACAAGTCCAAAAGCTGTACAATAACACGTGGGAGGAAAGCCTTTGTGACCGGGCAGTGTGTGTGTGTGTGTGTGTGTGTGTTAGTGTTTGAGTGTGTGTGTGTGTATGTGTGTGTTAGTGTTTGAGTGTGTTTGTGTTTGAGTGTGTGTGTGTTAGTGTTTGAGTGTGTTAGTGTTTGAGTGTGTGTGTGTGTGTGTGTGTTAGTGTTTGAGTGTGTGTGTGTGTTAGTGTTTGAGTGTGTGTGTGTGTGTGTGTGTGTGTGTGTGTTAGTGTTTGAGTGTGTGTGTGTGTGTGTTAGTGTTTGAGTGTGTGCTCTCTGTAAGATCCTCGTTCTGAGGAAGACTAGTGGTGGAGGGTTACACTAAAGAAATACCCTCATTGTACTCTCTGATTTTGGAATGCTTGGTGAGTTTCAGTGTGTTGCTACATCAGTATTGTAAATGTTTGGGTTGCCAGATTGGCTCTGGTTTGATTTGCAAAGTCACAAATGGGTATAGTTACTGGGATGGCTGAGGTAAGGGTTGCCAAGTTGGCTGAATGTTACAGACGAGTGTTACGGACAGATGCTAGTTTGTCCACTATGACTAGTTTCATTTTGCCAGTTTAGCTAAGGCATAGTTCCCAAGGTTGACTAGCTTGCCAGATTGGCGGATTGGGTTGCCAGGTATTCTCACAAATAAAAAAAGAGATATGTGATCATGTCTCGATGTAATCAAGGTATGAAATTATGGTTATTTTCAAATACAATCTATTTTAGTTGAAGTGTACAAATGATTATAATTATGTTCCGGCCTCCCCGACCATCGGCTCTGACAAAAATCGTCACGTAGCTGAATCTAGTTGCCTACCAGCGGTTCTGTTTTCCAGGTATGCTAATGTTATAACCCATAATGTCTTGATGTAGAGCAATCTGTTCCCAGATTTGAGATATAGGTTGCCAGGTTTGCTTAATTCACGTTTAATACAGTTGCCATGTATTTTTCCTACCTGCTCTCCAGTGGCACATTGCTGCCCAGGACCCAGCTGTCCTGCAGCGGCACGGACTCGGGTGTGGTTTGCAGCTCGGCGGGGAGGGCGGCCGGTGGGGCCGGGCTGGGGTTACGGTTGCGGCTGCTCAGGGAGTTGTGGTTGAGCGCGGTGACCGACGGCTGCTGCTTGTGGGGAGGCGGGGCTGGCGGCAGCGTGGACTGGCCCTGCTGATGGTGATTGGGCGGTTGCTCTGTATAGGAGAGGACATAAGAGATAGGGAAGGGTAAGTGATTTGGGGTTTGAAAGGAAGATGACAAAAAGATGACAAAAAGATGACAGCCCCACACAAGAAACATTCAACAACAGAATGTTGTGTTCAGTAAAATGTACTGATGCTCATTGTGCCTCTGGAGTCTCCCTCTCTCTCCCATATGCTACCATCCTGGGTAATTAATCATCACACTTAAGTAAACCTATTTGGATGAGTGCAGGCATCATTACAACACAACATCTGGCTGCTATTACAACACTACAATGATGGACTAAACCATTGAACACTCCTGCCACACACCCACAAGCACGCACACACCCTCCTTCTCCTCCCTCAGTACTGCTCTGTTTACCTCAGAGCCTGAAAGATGGCCATTCTATATTTCTAAAATTGAACCTTTATTTAATTAGACAAGTCAGTTAAGAACAAATTCTTATTTACAATGACTAACTAACTGGGAACAGTGGGTTAACTGCCTTGTTCAGGAGCAGAACGGCAGATTTTTACCTTGTCATCTCGGGGATTCGATCCAGCAACCTTTCGGTTACGGGGCCAACGCTCTAACCACTAGGGTACCTGCCTTCTAATACCAACAATGTCTCAGAGATGATGATTACAGGTGGTTATACACGAGAGGAAGAAAACTTGGGAAGACAAATGACACAACCAGTCAGAGAACAACAGGTCACAGTGAACGTCTCTAATCTGCCCTCGGGGTTACAGTCTGAGAAGGCTAGTGGAATGAGCAGAGCGTAAACAAGGAGGAGGTGGCGGGAGGAGAGGATATTCATAAATTTTCTTCTCCTAGAACGGCGTTTAAATGACAGTGGGAGGAAGAGAGGAAGAAGAGGGGAGGAGAAGAGGAGGAGGGGAGATTCCAGATATTCTCCTAGCTCGCCGCGGAGACCATCAGTGAGAGCTCAACAGCAGACGTTTCATTACGGTTCTTAACTGAACGTTTCATATCTGATTATGAGGCTGCTAGAACTAATGACCTTCACAGCCCTGCAGTCTACTGCGCTCTGCAGTGCTCTGGAGGCTCTTTTACAAAGCTACAGCAATTACCTCCTAACACACATTGCTGTCACACACACACACACCACTCGCAACACACTCTCATAAACAACCAACTGAAACAGTCATTATTATTCAAACTCCCACACAGATATTTCGTGGCACACACACACACACACACACACACACACACACACACACACACACACACACACACACACACACACACACACACACACACACACACACACACACACACACACACACACACACACACACACACACAGAGTAAGGAAAAGAGCAGAGATAGTGTTTTAATTCCGGTGTGTTGGCTTCCCAAGTGCCTCTGCATCTGGTAGATTACCCAGGAGAGGATTGGCACACTGCCTCTCTCTCTCGGTCTCTCTCGGTCTCTCTCTGTTTTTCTCTGTTTCTCTCTCTCTCTCTCTCTCTGTCTCTCTCAGTCTCTCTCAGTCTTTCTCTCTCAGTCTTTCTCTGTTTCTCTCTCTCTCAGTCTCTCTCTCTCTCGGTCTCTCTCTCTCTGAGACAGTCTCTCTCTCAGAGAGAGAGACTGAGACCGAGAGAGAGAGACTGAGACCAAGAGAGAGAGAGACTGAGACCGAGAGAGACCGAGAGAGAGACCGAAAGAGAGAGAGACTGAGACAGAGAGAGCTCTGTCTCAGTCTCTCTCTCTTTCTGTCTCAGTCTATCTCTCGGTCTCTCTCTCTCTCGGTCTCAGTCTCTCTCTCTCTTTCAGTCTCTCTCTTTCAGTCTCTCTCTCTCTCTCACTTGGTCTCAGTCTCAGTGTCTTGGTCTCTCTCTGTCTTGGCCTCTCTCTGTCTCTCTCCCTATCTCTGTCTCACTCTCTCTCTCTCGGCCTCTCTCTGTCTCTCTCTGCATCGGTCTCTCTGTCTTCTCTCTCTCTGTCTCTCTCTGTCTCGGTCTCTCTCCATCTGTCTCAGTCTCTCTCTCTCTCTGTCTCGGTCTCTCTCTTGGTCTCTCTCTCTGTCTCGGTCTCTCTCTCTCTCTCTCTGTCTCGGTCTCTCTCTGTCTTGGCCTCTCTCTGTCTCGGTCTCACTCTCTCTCTCTCGGTCTCTCTCTCTGTGTCTCTCTCTCTCGGTGTCTCTCTGTCTCGGTCTCTCTCTCGGTCTCTCTCTATCTGTCTCTCTCTCGGTCTCTCTCTCTCTCTTGGTCTCTCTCTCTTTCTCGGTCTCTCTCTCTCTCTCTGTCTCGGTTCTCGCTCTCAGTCTCTCTATCTAGGTCTCTCTCTCGGTCTCTGTCTCTCTCTTGGACTCTCTCTCTGTCTCGGTCTCTCTCTCTCTGTCTCGCTCCCTGTCTCGGTCCTTCTGTCTCTCGCTCGAAGGAATGAGCACTGAGCTTTAGCTCCAGACCCAAATCCCCTTTACCCCGGATTACATACAAACCACTTGTAATACGAGCCCCCGCTATCCTCCCAAACACCCCCCAAGCTATCCTCCCTCCCTGGGGAGCTAGATTCTTCAAACCACTGACAGCGTCCTCTGTTCGCTCCTTTCCTTCAGATGGCGGCCTGGCTATTTAAAACCAAAAAAACATCAGATTATATTTTCACCTTCATGTGTTGTTGTTATTATTATCTATCCTGATGCCTAGTCACTTTACCCTGCCTCCATGTACATATCTACCTCTAATACCTTATTATTATCTATCCTGATACCTAGTCACTTTACCCTGCCTCCATGTACATATCTACCTCTAATACCTTATTATTATCTATCCTGATACCTAGTCATTTTACCCTGCCTCCATGTACATATCTACCTCTAATACCTTCTACCTCTCCACAGTGATCTGGTACTAGTACTCCCTGTAGAAAGCTCCACATTGATCTGGTACTCCCTGTATATAGCTCCACATTGATCTGGTACTCCCTGTATATAGCTCCACAGTGATCTGGTACTCCCTGTATATAGCTCCACAGTGATCTGGTACTGGTACTCTCTGTATATAGCCCCACGTTGATCTGGTACTGGTACTCCCTTTATATAGCTCCATCAGTGATCTGGTACTGGTACTCCCTGTATATAGCTCCACAGTGATCTGGTACTGGTACTCCCTGTATATAGCTCCACAGTGATCTGGTACTGGTACTCCCTGTATATAGCTCCACAGTGATCTGGTACTGGTACTCCCTGTATATAGTTCCACAGTGATCTGGTACTGGTACTCCCTGTATATAGCTCCACAGTGATCTGGTACTGGTACTCCCTGTATATAGCTCCACAGTGATCTGGTACTCCCTGTATATAGCTCCACAGTGATCTGGTACTGGTACTCCCTTTATATAGCTCCATCAGTGATCTGGTACTGGTACTCCCTGTATATAGCTCCACAGTGATCTGGTACTGGTACTCCGTGTATATAGCTCCACATTGATCTGGTACTGGTACTCCCTGTATAGAGCTCCATCAGGCATCTGGTACTGGTACTCGCTGTATATAGCTCCACATTGATCTGGTACTGGTACTCCCTGTATAGAGCTCCATCAGGCATCTGGTACTGGTACTCCCTGTATATAACTCCACAGTGATCTGGTACTGGTACTCCCTGTATATAGCTCCACAGTGATCTGGTACTGGTACTCCCTATATATAGCTCCACAGTGATCTGGTACTGGTACTCCCTGTATATAGCTCCACAGTGATCTGGTACTGGTACTCCCTGTATATAGCTCCACAGTGATCTGGTACTGGTACTCCCTGTATAGAGCTCCATCAGGCATCTGGTACTGGTACTCCCTGTATATAACTCCACAGTGATCTGGTACTGGTACTCCCTGTATATAGCTCCACAGTGATCTGGTACTGGTACTCCCTATATATAGCTCCACAGTGATCTGGTACTGGTACTCCCTGTATATAGCTCCACAGTGATCTGGTACTGGTATTCCCTGTATATAGCTCCACAGTGATCTGGTACTGGTACTCCCTGTATATAGCTCCACAGTGATCTCCCTGTATATAGCTCCATCAGTGATCTGGTACTGGTACTCCCTGTATATAGCTCCACAGTGATCTCCCTGTATATAGATCCACAGTGATCTCCCTGTATTTAGCTCCACAGTGATCTGGTACTGGTACTCCCTGTATATAGCTCCACAGTGATCTGGTACTGGTACTCCCTGTATATAGCTCCACAGTGATCTCCCTGTATATAGCTCCACAGTGATCTCCCTGTATATAGCTCCACAGTGATCTCCCTGTATATAGCTCCACAGTGATCTCCCTGTATATAGCTCCACAGTGATCTCCCTGTATATAGCTCCACAGTGATCTGGTACTGGTATTCCCTGTATATAGCTCCACAGTGATCTGGTACTGGTACTCCCTGTATATAGCTCCACAGTGATCTCCCTGTATATAGCTCCATCAGTGATCTGGTACTGGTACTCCCTGTATATAGCTCCACAGTGATCTCCCTGTATATAGATCCACAGTGATCTCCCTGTATATAGCTCCATCAGTGATCTGGTACTGGTACTCCCTGTATATAGCTCCACAGTGATCTCCCTGTATATAGCTCCACAGTGATCTCCCTGTATATAGCTCCACAGTGATCTCCCTGTATATAGCTCCACAGTGATCTCCCTGTATATAGCTCCACAGTGATCTCCCTGTATATAGCTCCATTCTTGTGTATTCTCTTGTGTAACTATTTTTGTTTTTAAACTCTGCATCGTTGGGAAGGGCTCGTAAGCAAGCATTTCACATTAGTCTAGTTGTTTTCGGCGCATTTGACAAATAACATTTCATGTGATTTGATTGAGTGAGTAGGTTATATGATACACAGGGATTATGAGAGGCAGATACGGCTTATCGCGAGGGAACGTGCTGGTGCAGTGCACCGGGTGATGTGACTGTGGTTGGTGAGACGGAGATGCTCTGTGCTATTGTCCCCTTTTCCATTCACGTTGATGTGCACACACACACACATCACCAGGTTTGAGGGGACATCGGCAGTGACAGTTGACAGTAATTGTCCATGACATGTGCGGAAAACACCCCCCTCTCCCGCCATCCCTCCAACCAGCCCTCCAGCCACCCCACCAAGCTGAGTGTTTGTAGCCCACCCGTGATGCCTGTCGGTGGGGGAGCGGTGGCATGTCATCTGGGCCCTGGTGGCATGTTGACACAGTAGCTGGCCTCACACTGTTTCTCTATGGGCTACAAGGCATCATGTGGCGTAGGATGACAACAATGCCTATAGACACTGGTCTGAGGTCAGTTTGGGGCAACCTACAAAAGAGGTGAGAGAGAATGATGTGGAGGGGAGAGAGAGAGAGAGAGAGAGAGAGAGAGAGAGAGAGAGAGAGAGAGAGAGAGAAGGGAAGGATGTAGTGAGGAGAGAAAAGTGAGTGAAGGGAGGATAAAAACCAAGTGGGGAGACTGGGGAGGCCCTGGAGGACTCTCCCCCAGGTGAGGAGGAGGCTGGGAGAGTTGATCGTCTGTGAGCTGACGGGATGGCTGGCTTCACATCTGGCCCCGGACACGCCTCTCTAGCTCCCCCCCCCCCCCCAAACACACAAAGAGAGAGGGGGAATCACCATATCATATGGAGCTAAAGACACTGAGGACAAAGGAAAAGGAATGAAAAGGCATGGTGGACGCTACGCCATGTGATATCAGTCTATACCCAGACCGTACATCAGGAAGATGCATTATGCCGGTCTATCCTGGAAGACTGACTGGTATGGTATAGGGACGGCCTTTTGATCAAACAACTTTGAGTCTCAGTCACTGAACTGAGCTTCCTGGGGTCCACGTGACGGACCTACATTGTGAGACTACAATGGAAGCAGTGGGGGAAAAAAGGATTCATCTACTGCTTTAGAGAAATGACGAGGGAATAACAGTATCTCACTAACAGAGCAAGGAAGGGGAGATGGAGGAGTATAGCCGGAAGAAGAGGAGAGAGAGAGAGAGAGAGCATGAGTTTGAGAGAGAGAGAGACAGGAGGGAGAGAGAGAGTGAGAGAGAGAGACAGAGAGCGAGACAGAGAGGGATGAGCCCGGGGTCACAGCGACATGTCGGCCATGAAATGTTTAGATTTCCATTTTCCTCCGACAACCTGAGCCCTGACCTGGAACTGAATGAAAGCAATCAGCACAAAAGAAGAAAAATCCCTCCCTCTCCTCCTCCCTTCCCTTTTATCTCCTCTCTCTTCACTCCCTCCTCATTCCTCTCTCCCCTTCCACCTCATCTCTTCCCTCTCCTCCTCCCTTCCCTTTTGTCTCCTCTCTCTTCCCTCCCTACCTCCTCCCTTCCCGTTTGTCTCCTTTCTTCCCTCCCTCTCCTTCTCCCTTCCCCTTTGTCTCCTCTCTCTTCCCTCCCTCTCCTCCTCCCTTCCCGTTTGTCTCCTCTCTCTTCCCTCCCTCTCCTCCTCCCTTCCCTTCTGTCTCCTCATCTCTTTCCCTCCCTCTCCTCCTCCCTTCCCTTTTGTCTCCTCTCTCTTCCCCCCCTCTCTTCCTCCCTTCCCTTTTGTCTCCTCTCTCTTCCCTCCCTCTCCTCTTCCCTTCCCATTTGTCTCCTCTCTCTTCCCTCCCTCTCTTCCTCCCTTCCCGTTTGTCTCCTCTCTCTTCCCTCCCTCTCCTCCTCCCTTCCCTTTTGTCTCCTCTCTCTTCCCTCCCTCTCTTCCTCCCTTCCCTTTTGTCTCCTCTCTCTTCCCTCCCTCTCCTCTTCCCTTCCCGTTTGTCTCCTCTCTCTTCCCTCCCTCTCTTCCTCCCTTCCCGTTTGTCTCCTCTCTCTTCCCTCCCTCTCCTCCTCCCTTCCCTTTTGTCTCCTCTCTCTTCCCTCCCTCTCCTCCTCCCTTCCCTTTTGTCTCCTCTCTCTTCCCTCCCTCTCCTCCTCCCTTCCCTTTTGTCTCCTCTCTCTTCCCTCCCTCTCCTCCTCCCTTCCCGTTTGTCTCCTCTCTCTTCCCTCCCTCTCCTCCTCCCTTCCCTTTTGTCTCCTCTCTCTTCCCTCCCTCTCTTCCTCCCTTCCCGTTTGTCTCCTCTCTCTTCCCTCCCTCTCTTCCTCCCTTCCCATTTGTCTCCTCTCTCTTCCCTCCCTCTCCTCCTCCCTTCCCGTTTGTCTCCTCTCTCTTCCCTCCCTCTCCTCCTCCCTTCCCTTTTGTCTCCTCTCTCTTCCCTCCCTCTCTTCCTCCCTTCCCGTTTGTCTCCTCTCTCTTCCCTCCCTCTCTTCCTCCCTTCCCGTTTGTCTCCTCTCTCTTCCCTCCCTCTCCTCCTCCCTTCCCGTTTGTCTCCTCTCTCTTCCCTCCCTCTCCTCCTCCCTTCCCTTTGGTCTCCTCATCTCTTCCCTCTCTTCTTTTCTCGTCTCTCCCTCCTTCTCTCCTCTGTCCGGTCTCCAAGGGGCTGAATTGCTACAAGCTCTGGGTTTAACTGCAGTGGAATTAGGGGGGTCTAAATGGAACGGCGCTGGTTAAGACCCCCAAAGAGCCCTAATTGAAGCTTTGCATTATTTAGCCGTTCCTCCATAAGACGTGAGACGAGACACAGAGCCAACATGGTGATCCCACCTCCGAGCGCTCAGCGCTGACTTGGCAAGCTCTGCTGTTCTCTGCTAGGACCATGTGTGTGCGCGTGTGCGTGAATGTGTGTGTGTGTGTGTCTGTCTGGCCATAAATGTTTTTATGGAATAACAATGCATGTGGACAAAATCAGGTAAATTGGGAAGACAATATTTAAAGACAGTCAAAGAAATGGAGGAAGGCCAATAAGTAGACACCCAGGGGAACACATACACACCACCCCCTGTCCCCCGTCCCGTCCCCACCGTCCCACCACACACACACAGGGGAACACATACACACCACCCCCTGTCCCCCGTCCCGTCCCCACCGTCCCACCACACACACACAGGGGAACACATACACACCACCCCCTGTCCCCCGTCCCCGTCCCCACCGTCCCACCACACACACACAGACAAACAGAGCTGCTCCTTCACACCGCTCGACAGCACACATTACACGAAGCTCAATATGTATCCATTTCAGCGCCATATGTTTTTGACATGAGTTCAGTTCCCCAGTGAAGCCGAGAGCATCCGTCTCACTACAGGGCTTCCCATCCACTCGCCTTTCACTGGCTCTTAAACACAGACCATTAACATGACACATGGCACCAAGCGTAGCCCAGTTAACCTGGCTAGATGACCTTTACTAGACACACAGTACTCTGACTGACCCCTGTAGACTAAACTGTCTAACACCCCCAGCAAGGCAGGCAAGACAGGATCCAGAGATCCAGGCCTCCACCCCCTCAACCTTCACAGTGGATGCCCAAGCCTGGTGGCTTGAGAGGGGCAGAGGGAAGTTGAGAGAGGGCCCATGAAGAGTGAAGGATAGGGGTGGGAAGGGAAGGGCCAGGAGAGGGGCCAAGGTGTAAGCTGACTCGTGACTCGGGCTGGGGGGGAGTGAGTGGAACAGTGTGTGTGTGTGTGTGTGTGTGTGTGTGTGATGGATGAGATGTGAGGAGTCAGATGCAGGCTTTACGAGAGGCTTGCCTTTGAAACCCAACCCTGACTGATGGACTGCTGCCTGTCATTCATCAGGGGGTCTCCACCCTGTCACACACATGCCCTGCTGTTAGGTTAGTGTCTACACTTTGAGAAGCCTATCTGATTAGGACTTGTTGGCAGGAGCTAAATTATAGCCCAGGTCTGTTCATCTCCTAATGGTTAGAGTGATAGCCATTGCTCTGTGTGTGTGTGTGTGTGTGTGTGTGTGTGTGTGTGTGTGTGTGTGTGTGTGTGTGTGTGTGTGTGTGTGTGTGTGTGTGTGTGTGTGTGTGTGTGTGTGTGTGTGTGTGTGTGTGTGTGTGTGTGTATGGTGTGTGTGTGTGTGTGTGTGGTGTGTGTGTGGTGTGTGTGGTGACATCCTTCGCCTGGCTGGACCAGAGGGGTTTATGAAGGCTAGGGGAGATTGAGTTGCTTATCTGCTTTCATAATCTAAACCACCTTGTTTTGTTATACTCTTTTCTTCAGGGCCATGTCAGTGTTTAATGGTGAGGTTGATGGCTGTGGGAAGATACAGTGACCTTTTGAAATGAGAGAGAGCGAGAAAGGAGGGAGGGAAAGAGAGAGAAAAAAGAAAGAGGGAGAGTTAGAGAAAGAGAGAAACATGTTTCCCATGCCAATAAAACCCTTTGAATTGAAAGGGAGGGGAGAGAGAGAGAGAGAGAGAGAGAGAGAGAGAGAGAGAGAGAGAGAGAGAGAGAGAGAAATTGAGGACAGACAGACAGAGAGACAGAGAGATGAGGATCAGGAGACCCCCCCCTCGTGTGCCAGTGGGAGGGGAAGGGTTAAGGATGAACTAAAGGTAGTAAGGGGAGTAGAAATGGTTAAAGACCCACTTTGAAGGGTAGAAGACTATAATTCCCTTCACCTCCACTTTATTTGGCTGTTACTGTGACGGACAGATACAGGAAATATAACTGCCTTTGAAAACAGTAGTAACATTTAAAACACCACTCACTCAATGCTGGTAGATTTAGTTTGAAGAAATGGAGGGAAAAGGAAATAAATCCTAGGTCACACACACACACACACACACACACACACACACACACACACACACACACACACACACACACACACACACACACACACACACACACACACACACACACACACACACACACACACACACGACAGAGTATCAAGAGTGGGATCGCAGTCCCTCAGTGTGTCATATGGAAGACATCAGTCTCCGCACCGCTGAACCAAAACAAAAATCCCGAAAGAGCAGCGCAGTGTTTACATGCGTTCCCCCTCTCTGCAACAACAGCTACCATATGTCCTCTGTCTGTCTGATAAACACTGTCCCATTCCAATCACCACCACACCCTCCGAAGTCATCCTCATCTGAAACAGACAGCATTATGGGTCTGCCGCTGGCGTTGTGTCGATTTATCACTGACTGATTGACGGATGTAAAGGAAAAAACACACACACACACACACACACACACACACACACACACACACACACACACACACACACACACACACACACACACACACACACACACACACACACATAGCTGTCAGCTGAAGCCTATTCAGGTTTAAATCCTGTCAGAGTCTCTGTCAAGCATCAGGCATATTAAACAGTTCCTCCACAATGAGAAGCTGGAAAAGCCAAGCGCCAAAATGAGTTTGGTGCCAAATTGTTTACAACTCACTCAAGGCCCTCTCAGGTGGCTTTTATAAAAACATCACTTCTTTAAATGAAGAAATCAGATCGGGAGTTCAGAGATGTCAGTCAGTCTGTGTGTGTGTGTGTGCAACCGTGTGTGTGTGTGTGCAACCGTGTGTGTGTGTGTGTGTGTGTGCTTTCACTTCTGCCTTTATGATAACTGGCATCTCCCTCCTCGATCCTTTACCCAATATCCCCGGCGAACGTCAAGCGTGCGGCGCCTGACGTCGATTCGAGATGATAAACTGACATTTCAAACGGGCGGCGAGTCGTTGAAAGCGACGGGCCGTCATTCTGAGGGTTTGACGAGCATTTTCCGGAAAGGTTGTTTGTCAACAACGCCAGCGAGATGCCATGTTTCACCTTGTGATACTTCTACCTCTCTCTTTATCAACAGTAAGATTAAAGAGAGAGAGAGAGTGAGAGATACATAGAGAACGAGAGAGAGAGTGAGAAAGAGAGGGCATTGAGATGGGGTGGAATTGAAAGCAGCGAGGCAGAGTGAGAGGGGGAGATATACAGTTGAAGTCGGAGGTTTACCTACACTTAGGTTGGAGTCATTAAAACTCGTTTTTCAACCACTCCACAAATTTCTTGTTAACAAACTATAGTTTTGGCAAGTCGGTTAGGACATCTACTTTGTGCATGACACAAGTAATTTTTCCAACAATTGTTTTCAGACAGATTATTTCACTGCATCACAATTCCAGTGGGTCAGAAGTTTACATACACTAAATTGACTGTGCCTTTAAACAGCTTGGAAAATTCCAGAATATGATGTCATGGTTTTAGAAGCTTCTGATAGGCTAATTGACATCATTTGAGTCAATTGGAGGTGTACCTGTGGATGTATTTCAAGGCCTACCTTCAAACTCAGTGCCTCTTTGCTTGACATCATGGGAAAAAAAATAAAAATAAAAATGGTAGACCTCCACAAGTCTGGTTCATCCTTGGCAATTTACAAACGCCTGAAGGTACCACGTTCATCTGTACAAACAATAGTATGCAAGTATAAACACCATGGAACCACACAGCCGTCATAGGAAGCGGTCTCGCTCAGGAAGCGGTCTGTCTCCTAGAGGTGAACATACTTTGGTGTGAAAAGTGCAAATCAATCCCAGAACAACAGCAAAGGACCCTGTGAAGATGCTGGAGGAAACAGGTACAAAAGTATCTATATCCACAGTAAAACGAGTCCTATACTGACATACCCTGAAAGGCCACTCAGCAAGGAAGAAGCCACTGCTCCTAAACCACCATAAAATAGCCAGACACTTGGTTTGCAACTGCACATAGGGTCAAAGATCGTACTTTTTGGAGAAATGTCCTCTGGTCAATAAAACTGTTTGACCATAATGACCATTGTTATGTTCGGAGGAAAAAGGGGGAGGCTTGCAAGCCGAAGAACACCATCCCAACCATGAAGCACGGGGGTGGCAGCATCATGTTGTGGGTGTGCTTTGCTGCAGGAGGGATATATTGCAGCAACATCTCAATACATCAGTCAGGAAGTTAAAGCTTGGTCACAAATGGGTCTTCCAAATGGCCAATGACCCCAAGCATACTTCAAAAGTTGTGGCAAAATGGCTTAAGGACAACAAAGTCAAGGTATTGGAGTGGCCATCACAAAGCCCTGACCTCAATCCCATCGAAAATGTGTGGGTAGAACTGAAAAGGCGTGTGTGAGCAAGGAGGCCTACAAACCTTACTTGGTTACACCAGCTCTGTCTGGAGGAATGGGCCAAAATTCACCCAACTTATTGTGGGATACTTGTGGAAGGCTACCCAAAACGTTTGACCCAAGTTAAGCAATTTAAAGGCAATACTACCAAATACTAATTGAGTGTATGTAAACTTCTGACCCACTGGGAATGTGATGAAAGAAATAAAAGCTGAAATAAATCATTCTCTCTACTATTATTCTGACATTTCACATTCTTAAAATAAAGTGGTGATCCTAACTGACCTAAGACAGGGAATGTTTACTAGGATTAAATGTCAAGGAATTGTGAAAAACTGAGTTTAAATGTATTTGACTAAGGTGTATGTAAACTTCCGACTTCAACTGTATATCTGACGGTCCATCAGCCAGAGAGACCTACTAGTGAGATGGACATGCACCATGTCTCTTCTGATATCTTCAATAAGGACAAGACATGCAAACAAATAACGACATCACCATGAAAGTGCATCGATTGATGGAGAATAGATATAACTGTTTCCCTTTCTTTTCTTTCAATAGACTTTTCAATCCATCCTGACGTTCCAAGACATGCGTCATTTGGTAGATGTGTCAGTTTGTCCAACTGGTCCAGACTCTGAAGAACATCAATTCACTGGTCCAGACTCTGAAGAACATCACTTCACTGGTCCAGACTCTGAAGAACATCACTCCACTGGTCCAGACTCTGAAGAACATCACTCCACTGGTCCAGACTCTGAAGAACATCACTTCACTGGTCCAGACTCTGAAGAACATCAATTCACTGGTCCAGACTCTGAAGAACATCAATTCACTGGTCCAGACTCTGAAGAACATCACTTCACTGGTCCAGACTCTGAAGAACATCACTCCACTGGTCCAGACTCTGAAGAACATCAGACTCTGAAGAACATCACTTCACTGGTCCAGACTCTGAAGAACTTAACTTCACTGGTCCAGTCTCTGAAGAACATCAGACCCTGAAGAACATAACTTCACTGGTCCAGACTCTGAAGAACATCACTTCACTGGCCCAGACTCTGAAGAACATCACTTCACTGGTCCAGACCCTGAAGAACATAACTTCACTGGTCCAGACTCTGAAGAACATCACTTCACTGGTCCAGACTCTGAAGAACATCACTTCACTGGTCCAGACTCTGAAGAACATCACTTCACTGGTCCAGACTTTGAAGAACATCAGACTCTGAAGAATATCACTTCACTGGTCCAGACCCTGATGAACATCACTTCACTGGTCCAGACTCTGAAGAACATCACTTCACTGGTCCAGACTCTGAAGAACATCACTTCACTGGTCCAGACCCTGATGAACATCATTCACTGGTCCAGACTCTGAAGAACATCACTTCACTGGTCCAGACTCTGAAGAACATCACTTACAGGCTGTTATCTCGGAGTCAGGATTATACACAGTATGACTTTCTATGTATATCTTTTTCTGAATGAATGTTGTTCTTCAGAAACAGTGTTATTGTAATATTCAGCCAACTAAATCTAAGTGAGAACAATCAGCCTGAACGGAGGATTCTAGAGCGGTCAGGGACAAGAAATCTGGTCATTGTTTAGCTGGCTGGTTGGCTAGCTGGACAGATGGATGGATGGAGAGAGAGAAAGAGGGAGGGAGGGAGATCAACTTTAAACACAGACCAGATTGCCCTGGCCAGACCAGACCTTGAGTGATCCCATCATTGGGTCCTGTCCACGGCTCCTCTTGGAAAGCTTTCACACTGTCATCCCAATCCCATCATACATTGCCGCGAGCTTTGTTGTCCGCGCCAAGGCGCCGGCTGTGGGGTTGGGTGGCGAAGAAGGCGATGAGAGAGAGGGAGGGATGGAGAGACCGATGGAGAGGTTTTGAGTGAGCATGCGAAAGGGAGAGAGAGTTTTTGAGCGTGTAAGAAGGTGAGCGGGTGATGTATAAGAAAGCGACCGAGAGAAAGAATGGAGAGAAAGGAGACGAGAGAGGAGGAACGCCAGGGGTTGGACACGGACCACACAGCAGCCTGTGGTTGGCTGTAACCAGAAGCAGGCGTGAGCGGGGCCTTGGGCCTGCGTTGTGGTGCGTGAAGCTAATTTCACTTCCATCTCCTCCAGACAACAGGTCTAACCTTTAGCGACTGTCACCCAGGCGGAGAGCTCTTTGTTGGGCGTCGACAAGACGAGGCGTCCTCTCTGCTCGCCGACCCACACCAAATGGAGAACAACGCTTATTTTGTAGAGAGCAGAGGCAGGCTTTGTGTAGGACGGAGGATGACAGGTGTGTGTCGGTAGAGGGAGTATTTGCTCGTCATTTCTCCAAGAGAAGGCCTGTCAAGGTCAATCTGGTGTCGTTCCATTCAATTTCCACACAGCTTGTGTGTCCTTCTGTACCCTCACAGGCAACACACACACACACACACATTCCCCACACACATTCCCAGAGGCAGGTGGATATCAGGACTTGACTAGGAGAAACTAGGTTACATTAGTTAGGCGAGATTTGTCCCAGTTACAAGAATCAAAGGCTTACCAATCCCATACAATATCAAACTATCCATCTACCAGTAGTATGGTATAGAGCCAGGAGGCTTTCCAGACCAGAACAAAACTCCTGGCCCCATAGGACTCTCCCACTGGACAAAGCCTTTATCCCTCCACTCCAGTGTTAATGCTAAATTGTAATTATTTCTCCACCACGGCCTATTTATTACCTTACCTCCCTTATCTTACTACATTTGCACACACTGTATATTCTTCTGTTGTGTTATTGACTGTATGTTTGTTTTACTCCATGTGTAACTCTGTGTTGTTGTATCTGTCGAACTGCTTTGCTTTATCTTGGCCAGGTCGCAGTTGTTAATGAGAACTTGTTCTCAACTGGCCTACCTGGTTAAATAAAGGTGAAAAAACAATCCCTGTACTCTCCCCTGCTGTCATTCCACCCTGACCAGATGAAAGGAATCATCTGGTCATATCTCATATCTGACTCCGTCTCCAGCCCTCCGGCTCTTCAAACACGCCGCCCGGTCGCACCGCGCTGCTATTTATGAAAGATACATATCAACGGGTTATGACATTTATCAGCCCAGGTGTCTTGGATTTTACTCTGGGTACAAAGTGCTGCTTAAATATTGACCAACTCAGAGGGGAAATCATTAGAGTGGGATCAATGGAGCGTCAAACCTTGTGGACCCCCGTAGAGTGAGAGAAGAGAAGCAGGAAGAGAAGAAGAAGGAGAAGAAGAAGAAGAAACACTTGCGGTCGAAGAAATGTCCCTTCTCAAACGGTGGAAGGGAGACGTGAGACGTGAGACCTGAGCGGGTACTAAACGGCTAGCTCAGATGTTTAGACGAGGAAGACTGAGGCGGCGTCACAAGTGACACACCCTATTCCCTATGTAGTGCACTACTGTTGACCGGAGCCCTACGGGACCTAGTCAGAAAGTAGTGCGCTGCATAGGGTGCCATTTTGGGAGTCATATTGAATCATTAATTCTGCCTGGGTGACTGATCTATCTACTGGAGGGATGGAGAGATGGAGGGAAAGAGCGACTGTGTAATTGCTTTAAAGGGGGGCAGGTGAAGGACAGTCATCTTTCTTAAATGACGAATTTCCCAGACATAACATGTTGGAAGGGAGAGTTGAGGCTTTTAAGTGTGAGGTTGTACCTTCCAGTCAAATGTATGGTGGAATGATTAAGTGCAGTGTCACTGGGAAAATGAAATATCTTGTTCTGTGGTAATTGCGTTGTGCGTTCATGTAACATTTATACAGTGTAAGACTTGATCGCCGTGTAATAGCCTGGTTTACCCACTGACAGAGAAGAAGTAGGCGTGACAGGTGGGATTTGGGTCTTAACCATTAGACCGAGAGGACATCCTCGAGGTCCAAGGGTGACGTTTGAGCTTCTAAGTCACGAGAGCGGGATTCCAAATAACCTCAGCTACGAAGACAACAGACCATGAAATGGGATTCCCTTCAATGATATTCACTGTCAACATCACTATGCCCAAACGAACAAACAGCAATATTCCTGGTTCATACAAGCAAATTGTTTTCGCCCATGGTTACTTCTGGTAGACTAAAGGCATACTTCATGATGATCTACTTCCCCAGTCAGATGAACTTGTTGTTACCATTTTTATGTCTCGGTGTATGACGGACGTTAGAGGTAGCTTTGCCAGCCAATGCTAACTAGCATTAGCGCAATGACTGGAAGTCTATGGGTATCTGCTAGCATGCTGAGACGTCCTAAAAAAACAAACACGGTCAGACAATCTCAAACTACTGTATTTCTCATGAGCGCTGAACGGGCGCATGCCACAGCGAGGATAGAGATTTAGCGGAAGCGCGCATACCACAGTTCACACAGGCGTCCAGCACGGAGAGCTAACATCACAGGACGAGGACCCACTGAAGTGGAGCCCAGTACACAGTGTACTGTTGTTGGGCACTGCTCTGTTTGACCCTCTATTTGGATTTACATTCACACTGTGCAGGGACGGGGGAGAGGTGTGTGTGTGTGTGTGTGTGTGTGTGTGTGTGTGTGTGTGTGTGTGTGTGTGTGTGTGTGTGTGTGTGTGTGTGTGTGTGTGTGTGTGTGTGTGTGTGTGTGTGTGTGTGTGTGTGTGTGTGTGTGTGTGTGTGAGTGAGTGAGTGAGTGAGTGAGTGCGTGTGTGGAGGCGTCCATGACTGTTACATAGAAAATAGATGTTCCTTTGCCGCTCTGCCCAAACAACAGGGTTATGACTGTAAAATGCTTCCAAGGAGACATGCACAGATCTCCACTTGAAGCTACTGACACTGAAAACTCCCACAAACACATGAATCATAGCGGCTGCCGTGTATAAACAGAACAACCATGGAAAGGTTGTAACACTGAGCTATAATGAATCGTGAATATTCATGCACCGACACACACACACACACACACCTCTCCTCAGGTATTGTGGGACTACGGCATCTATTTTGGTGACATGGGCTACATTCTGAGCCTGCACAGTCAATGTTTGACCTTCTACTCTGTGTGCCATTTCACACGGAGGGGTCCTTTGACTTGGGGAAGGTAGCCAGGCAAGCAGACAGACAGGCAGACAGACAGGCAGACAGGCAGCCAGCCAGACAGACAGACAGACAGACAGACAGACAGACAGACAGACAGGCAGCCAGACAGACAGACAGACAGACAGACAGACAGACAGGCAGGCAGGCAGACAGGCAGGCAGGCAGACAGACAGACAGGCAGACAGACAGGCAGCCAGGCAGCCAGACACCACAGCATGTTTTTCATTACTATCGGCTTTTGACTTTACAGAAGGCACTGAAGCAGACACCCTTGCCCTTACACACCCCGTACCGAGACAGGAGGAGAGAGACAAGAGGGGATGGAATCTATTTCGCCTATCTTCCGAGTGACCGACACTCCTAACACAAGACGGAGAGAGAGCGAGGCAGATGAAGAGAGGGAAAAAGAGAAATGGAGAAAGAAAAGGAAAGAGTGACAGACCTCAGACAAGGAGAGAGAGACTGAGACCGAGATGGACAGAAAGAGACAAGACAGGCTGTAGCGTCTTCTGTGGTACAGTGCAGAGCCAGTCAGCCACGCGTGTGTTAGTTCTGGGGGCCTCTGGTAAATGTTATTGGAAATCCTGGGCTGTAAAATTGCTACTTTCATGCCTACTGCACCTGACAATAGCCATCAACAGTAAAGGGGAAATAGGGAGAGAGAGAGGGAGAGAGACATCTGATAATAGCCATCAACAGTGAAGAGAGAGAGAGAGAGGAAGAGAAGATCAGGGCCTGTACCGGTCTGTTGCAGGAGGCGTTAGCGTGGACTGGTGATCTCCACTGAGTCCTTCAGCGCGTCATCGACAATAAGGTCAGAGGAGGGCAAACCCAGACAAAAAGGATAATCACATTATCTTTCTTTCTTTCTTTTCTGCCTTCTCTGAAAAGAGGTGAAGTGGGGTTGAGGGGGAAGAAGAAGCGAGTCAATAGAGTGCATTTTGCCAGGCGACAGAGAGGTTGGTCTAAGCAAAGGTTTCACTCAGGAGAGAGGAGAAGCCGCGTGTTGACGCTTTGCTCTCTGGCCTCGTTGCGAGGCGTGACGCTTCTATCTCGCACATACTATTGTGAAAGAAAGGTTGACACACAAAAAGACACTCTAGGTAAGACGACCTGCGCGCTTTTCCTTCACCTTGTCACAGGCTTCGTAAACAGCGCAGTGCTTACTCACAGGCCCTTCCCAACAATGCAGAGATAATTGTCCTTGAGAAATAACAGAAAAGTCAAACAGGGATTAATGCAAGTCATAATAAATACACAAAGAGTAACGATGAGTAACATTAAACCCTGGTATAACCCTGGTGTGAGGGTAAGTCTCGATGGAAACGCACCAGAAAAGTACTTATTCTCTCCTCTTCAGCTTCACAGACGAGAACACTTGAGGGTTGTTGTGGTGCTGTATAAGACTGAGGCTAGTGGTGTGAAGGAGAGGGAGAGACCCGGGGCCTGTGTAAATGGGTCGCCCACTGTGACCTTCCGGCTGCCCATTAGCACAAACAGCCCTCCTCTCCAGCCCCTCACAAGCCTCCTTCATACCCTGTTTCATCCGTTCTTTCGCCCCCTTCTCTTCAGTATGGGAGACTGGAGTCTTCACGCTGACCCTCTCTCAACTCTCTCCCTCCCTCTCTCGCTCCCTTCCTCTCTATTCATTCACACTCAGTACTCTGTGCACAGAGCTCTCCATGCACAGAGCTCTCCGTGCACAGAGCTCTCTGTTTTTCTGTTTTCGTAGTAGTCCTTCACCCTTTGCTGGCTCTGAGTCTCCAACATTCTGTCCATTCTCTCTGGTTGTCCTGACTGTGCTTCTATTCAAGCCCATCTGTCAATGGCTTTGTCTCAATAGTTTCTCAAATAGCATCTATTCTTCGATCAATTACAGTGAAAGGAGCAAAAAAAATTGTGCAAAAGATAGTTAAGCCAAGGTTTTTCAGTCAATGTATGAGAAGACTGAGACTCTAGACTGACCCTTTCTCTCTGTATGAGAGGACTGAGACTGTAGACTGACCCTTTCTCTCAGTATGAGAAGACTGAGACTCTAGACTGACCCTTTCTCTCTGTATGAGAGGACTGAGACTGTAGACTGACCCTTTCTCTCTGTATGAGAGGACTGAGAATGTTGACTGACCCTTTCTCTCTGTATGAGAAGACTAAGACCGTAGACTGACCCTTTCTCTCTGTATGAGAGGAATGAGACTGTAGACTGACCCTTTCTCTCTGTATGAGAGGACTGAGACTGTAGACTGACCCTTTCTCTCTGTATGAGAAGACTACGACCGTAGACTAACCCATTCTCTCTGTATGAGGCCTGAGACTGTAGACTGACCCATTCTCTCTGTGTGAGAGGCCTGAGACTGTAGACTGACCCTTTCTCTCTGTATGAGAAGACTAAGACCGTAGACTGACCCTTTCTCTCTGTATGAGAGGACTGAGACTGTAGACTGACCCTTTCTCTCTGTATGAGAGGACTGAGACTGTAGACTGACCCTGTCTCTCTGTATGAGAGGACTGAGACTGTAGACTGACCCTTTCTCTCTGTATGAGAAGACTACAACCGTAGACTAACCCATTCTCTCTGTATGAGGCCTGACACTGTAGACTGACCCATTCTCTCTGTGTGAGAGGCCTGAGACTGTAGACTGACCCTTTCTCTCTGTATGAGAAGACTAAGACCGTAGACTGACCCTTTCTCTCTGTATGAGAGGACTGAGACTGTAGACTGACCCTTTCTCTCTGTATGAGAGGACTGAGACTGTAGACTGACCCTTTCTCTCTGTATGAGAGGACTGAGACTGTAGCCTGACCCTTTATCTCTGTATGAGAAGACTAAGACCGTAGACTGACCCTTTCTCTCTGTATGAGAGGAATGAGACTGTAGACTGACCCCGTCTCTCTGTATGAGAGGACAGAGACTGTAGACTGACCCTTTCTCTCTGTATGAGAGGCCTGAGACTGTAGACTGACCCTTTCTCTCTGTATGAGAGGACTGAGACTGTAGACTGACCCTTTCTCTCTGTATGAGAAGACTAAGACCGTAGACTGACCCTTTCTCTCTGTATGAGAGGAATGAGACTGTAGACTGACCCTTTCTCTCTGTATGAGAGGACTGAGACTGTAGACTGACCCTTTCTCTCTGTATGAGAGGCCTGAGACTGTAGACTGACCCTTTCTCTCTGTATGAGAGGACTGAGACTGTAGACTGACCCTTTCTCTCTGTATGAGAAGACTAAGACCGTAGACTGACCCTTTCTCTCAGTATGAGAAGACTGAGACTGTAGACTGACCCTTTCTCTCTGTATGAAAAGACTAAGACCGTAGACTGACCCTTTCTCTCAGTATGAGAAGACTAAGACCGTAGACTGACCCTTTCTCTCAGTATGAGAAGACTGAGACTGTAGACTGACCCTTTCTCTCTGTATGAGAGGACTGAGACTGTAGACTGACCCTTTCTCTCCCTGCAAACGCTTAATCTCTCCTTTTCTGGCCCACCAAGTATTTAGTATAGGTGGCTGGAGATTGTAGAGTCTTCCAAGCTGACCCTAACTCTCTCTGCCTTTGTCTCTCTATAATTTCCTCTCCCCCTCTCATTCCCTTCCTCCCTCTCTCCCTCTCTCCGCTCATCCAGTTTCAGGCCAGGTCTCAGAGGAGAAGCAGAGTGGACTGGACCTGGGCGCCGGCGAGCCTGTTTGCTTTACTAAGTGATCCCAGTCACTGAGAAGAGGAGATGATTATGGAAGATTGACATGAAGACACCGGGACCAACTCTCTGTGTCTCTCTTCCTCTCTGTCTCCATCTTTCTCTTCCCCACTCTCTCTCTCATTATCCCTGTCGAACATCGCTCCCAGAGCTAAAAGTCCTCACGGTGTCTTTCTCCCCCCAGGTATGGTGTCTCGTTAAAACGTCTTCCGTTTAGACATCGATTGAGGCGCACGCCTACCAGAATTGCCTACTTAAAAAACGTAAAGTGGCGACAAAGTATTTTTTTCCCTCATGAAGCCTTTCAGTCAGTCTCTAGCTGTCAATGGGGAACAGGGATGGCGTCTCTGGTTGTCTTCTGAAGGCTTGGGCGTCTGGGGTTGGAAGTATTGTGTGTGTGTGTGCGTGTGTGTGTGTGTGTGTGTGTGTGTGTGTGTGTGTGTGTGTGTGTGTGTGTGTGCGTGTGTGTTGGGGTCTAGACTGCTCTGCTACTCTGCTGTAGGTCCAGATGACTATCAGATGGTTGAACCACTCTATATGAAAGGTCCGAGAGGGGAGAGGAGAAGCTCTGAGGGGACGTGGATCTCACTTCCTTATGTTCGACTGGCTCTGATTAGATTTTAACGGTCATGTAGGCCGTGGATATGGCTGTGTATATAGTGTGGAAATGAAGTTTCCTCCGTCGGTAATTAACATACCATGAATTTAGAGGGGATGGTGTGGTTAGCTTTGTGTGTGTGTGTGTGTGTGTGTGTGTGTGTGTGTGTGTGTGTGTGTGTGTGTGTTGGACAGCTGTCTATTGGGGATTATGATGAGAGGGAGCTTCATAATTAACATCATAGTTCAAGTCAATAAACTGAGCCATCAAAACGTTAAGTAAAGACATATGAGAACAGGACTAGATCAGATAAACATGACAAAATGGACTCTTCAACAGATAAACATGACAAAATGGACTCTTCAACAGATAAACATGACAAAATGGACTCTTCTACAGATAAACATGACAAAATGGACTCTTCAACAGATGAACATGACAAAATGGACTCTTCTACAGATGAACATGACAAAATGGACTCTTCAACAGATGAACATGACAAAATGGACTCTTCAACAGATGAACATGACAAAATGGACTCTTCTACAGATGAACATGACAAAATGGACTCTTCTACAGATAAACATGATAAAATGGACTCTTCTACAGATAAACATGACAAAATGGACTCTTCTACAGATAAACATGACAAAATGGACTCTTCTACAGATAAACATGACAAAATGGACTCTTCTACAGATAAACATGACAAAATGGACTCTTCTACAGATAAACATGATAAAATGGACTCTTCTACAGATAAACATGATAAAATGGACTCTTCAACAGATGAACATGACAAAATGGACTCTTCAACAGATGAACATGACAAAATGGACTCTTCAACAGATGAACATGACAAAATGACCTCTTCTACAGATAAACATGACAAAATTGACTCTTCTACAGATAAACATGACAAAATGACCTCTTCTACAGATAAACATGACAAAATGGACTCTTCAACAGATAAACATGACAAAATGGACTCTTCAACAGATAAACATGACAAAATGGACTCTTCTACAGATAAACATGACAAAATGGACTCTTCTACAGATAAACATGATAAAATGGACTCTTCTACAGATAAACATGATAAAATGGACTCTTCAACAGATGAACATGACAAAATGGACTCTTCAACAGATGAACATGACAAAATGGACTCTTCAACAGATGAACATGACAAAATGACCTCTTCTACAGATAAACATGACAAAATGGACTCTTCTACAGATAAACATGACAAAATGACCTCTTCTACAGATAAACATGACAAAATGGACTCTTCAACAGATAAACATGACAAAATGACCTCTTCTACAGATAAACATGACAAAATGGACTCTTCTACAGATAAACATGACAAAATGGACTCTTCTACAGATAAACATGACAAAATGGACTCTTCTACAGATAAATATGACAAAATAAGTACAAATCTATTTGAAGTTCTGCCTATAAATGGCTTATAAACAAGACGTTAACTAACTGTTTAATTAGGCACATTCATTCAAGTGTATAAACAGCTTTAATTGAGCACTCCTCCCAGCGTCTCTCTCTATTCTCTGTCCAGTCTCCTCTAGATTCACAGTGCAGATCCAGCGGAGGCCCGATGTCTGGTAGTGACAGCCACTACAGGTTAGGACCTCTCCTCTCCGTCCCTCTCTCTTCCTGACACTGATGCAGTCAGACTGGGAGCACTGAGGCTGCACAGAGAAGCCCTAATTCATTTTGGGATATGAAGGCCAAACAGCACTGAATGACAGGAGGCAGGGAACTGGGAGTGAGGGTGGGTGGATGAGTTGTCTCTCTGTGAGTGTCTGTGCTTGTTTGTGTGTGTGTGTGTGTGTGTGTGTGTGTGTGTGTGTGTGTGTGTGTGTGTGTGTGTGTGTGTGTGTGTGTGTGTGTGTGTGTGTGTGTGTGTGTGTGTGTGTGTGTGTGTGTGTGTGTGTGTGTGTGTGTGTGTGTGTGTGTCTGGGTGCATGTGCGCAAGTCTTTCTCTCAGACAACGGGAGAGAGAGAGAGGCAGGCCGAAACTGGGCCATGTTGGGGTGAGAAGTGCCTTGTCATAGTATAGTCCTGTCTCTATGACAACGAGATGCAGTCACAGCCAACGGGCCTATTAACAGAGCCTCCCGTCTCCTATCCACAGTCTGGCTACTGACCTCTGCTCTGAATGGCTCTAATGTCACATTAGGAGAAACTAGTCCTCTCTGTGTACTTGAGATGCACTTAAACCTTTATTTCAACTTTAACCCCAACTGCATTGGGTCAGCAATTACCAGACTAAATCTACAACACATGTCAAACAATGATCATAACAGACAGCAATGCTATAACAGCAGACACACAGTTCAGACAGAGGTTTCAACCGCATGACAGGGAAACAGGACATATAGACTAGTTAGAATGGGAAAATGAACTATATTTAACTTCTCTATAAGAGTCTGTCTGGCTATCAATCAGACTAACTAGAAACAGCTGGCAGTTCCGGGCATTTCCATAAGCACACATTGAGAATAGAGAAACGTTCTGTTGTCAGCAAAGAGAGTAACTGTTGTGTTAGTTAATAGAGAGAACGTAGCAACAATGTTGTGCCTCACCATTACAAGATGTTGCTAGAACATTATACAGTAAAGAGAGGGAACGTTGAGGGAATGTTGTGCAGTAAAGAGAGGGAACGTTGTGCAGTAAAGAGAGGGAACGTTATGGGAATGTTGTGCAGTAAAGAGAGGGAACGTTGAGGGAACGTTGTGCAGTAAAGAGAGGGAACGTTGTGCGGTAAAGGGAGGGAACGTTGTACAGTAAAGAGAGGTAATGTTGTGCAGTAAAGAGAGGGAACGTTGTGCGGTAAAGAGAGGGAACGTTGTGCGGTAAAGAGAGGGAACGTTATGGGAATGTTGTGCAGTAAAGAGAGGTAACGTTGTTCAGTAAAGAGAGGGAATGTTGTGCAGTAAAGAGAGGGAATGTTGTGCAGTAAAGAGAGGGAACATTATGGGAATGTTGTGCAGTAAAGAGAGGAAATGTTGTGCAGTAAAGAGAGGGAACATTATGGGAATGTTGTGCGGTAAAGAGAGGGAACGTTATGGGAATGTTGTGCAGTAAAGAGAGGGAACGTTGTGCAGTAAAGAGAGGGAATGTTGTGCAGTAAAGAGAGGGAATGTTGTGCAGTAAAGAGAGGGAATGTTGTGCAGTAAAGAGAGGGAACATTATGGGAATGTTGTGCAGTAAAGAGAGGGAACGTTATGGGAACGTTGTGCAGTAAAGAGAGGGAACGTTGTGTGGTAAAGAGAGGGAACGTTATGGGAACGTTGTGCAGTAAAGAGAGGGAATGTTGTGCGGTAAAGAGATGGAATGTTATGGGAACGTTGTGCAGTAAAGAGAGGGAACATTGTGTGGTAAAGAGAGGGAACGTTATGGGAATGTTGTGCAGTAAAGAGAGGGAACGTTGTGCGGTAAAGAGAGGGAACGTTATAGGAATGTTGTGCAGTAAAGAGAGGGAACGTTATGGGAATGTTGTGCAGTAAAGAGAGGGAACGTTATGGGAATGTTGTGCAGTAAAGAGAGGGAACTTTATGGGAATGTTGTGCAGTAAAGAGAGGGAACGTTATGGGAACGTTGTGCGGTAAAGAGAGGGAACGTTATGGGAATGTTGTGCAGTAAAGAGAGGGAACGTTATGGGAATGTTGTGCAGTAAAGAGAGGGAACGTTATGGGAATGTTGTGCAGTAAAGAGAGGGAACGTTGTGCGGTAAAGAGAGGGAACGTTATGGGAATGTTGTGCAGTAAAGAGAGGGAACGTTGTGCGGTAAAGAGAGGGAACGTTATGGGAATGTTGTGCAGTAAAGAGAGGGAACGTTGTGCGGTAAAGAGAGGGAACGTTATGGGAATGTTGTGCAGTAAAGAGAGGGAACGTTGTGTGGTAAAGAGAGGGAACGTTATGGGAATGTTGTGCAGTAAAGAGAGGGAACGTTGTGTGGTAAAGGGAGGGAACGTTGTACAGTAAAGAGAGGGAACGTTGTGCAGTAAAGAGAGGGAATGTTGTGCAGTAAAGAGAGGGAACGTTGTGCAGTAAAGAGAGGGAACGTTATGGGAACGCTGTGCAGTAAAGAGAGGGAACGTTGTGCAGTAAAGAGAGGGAACGTTGTGCAGTAAAGAGAGGGAACGTTGTGCAGTAAAGAGAGGGAACGTTGTGCAGTAATGAGAGGGAACGTTGTGCAGTAAAGAGAGGGAACGTTGTTCAGTAAAGAGAGGGAACGTTGAGGGAATGTTGTGCAGTAAAGAGAGGGAACGTTGTTCAGTAAAGAGAGGGAACTTTGTGCAGTAAAGAGAGGGAACTTTGTGCAGTAAAGAGATGAAACATTATGGGAATGTTGTGCAATAAAGAGAGGGAACATTGTGAGGATGTTGTGCACATTGTGGGAACGGTATAGAGCGCAGATAGAGAATGTTGTGAGAACATTGTAGGGACGTCGTGCCTTACCATTACATGACATTTTGAGAACATTATATGCTAAAGAGAGAAGGTTGTGGGAAGGTGGTGCAGTAAAGGGAGAGAAGGTTGTGGGAACGTTGTGCAGTCAAGGGAGAGAAGGTTGTGGGAACATTGTAGGGACGTTGTGCCTTACCATTACAGGCGAGGCCGTGGTGGCTGTGAGCTGTGACCTGCGTTACAGGTAAGTACAGCGTGGCTGTGTACTCTTCCTCGTCCTCGTCCGACTCATGGACCGCTGGATGGGCGCTGGCGCTACTTAGCAACGAGCTCTGGTTGTCATGGAGATTGGGTGATGGTGGTTGCGAGTGTGAATGGTCAGTAACTGATGGGCTGGGTAGAGAGGATGGCATGGGAGAACCTAAAGAAAAAAAATTTAACCGCCCATAAACAATAAGACTAACAAACAAACAAACACAAAATGAAACTATGGCAACAGAACATACAGGTTTTGCAAGTAGAAATCATACTGACATAGAAAGTGTTAATGGGACATTGTGACAGTTGGTTTGCCTGGGTGAATACTTGGTTTGTCAGTCAATAACCGTGTCATCATTGCGTCTGTGTTCACTAGATTGTGATGTATGTCTGGCGTGCATAACAACTTGGAGACCGTGGCCATTTGACTAGCTAGTCATGGCTATCACACATTTCCAACTTGAGTTCCTGCAAAATTCAGACCACAATAACCCTCTTCCTAGACACCACACACATACAGAAATACACTGACACATTCATACAAAGCCAACTGGATTCCAAAAATGTGTTAAGTGTGTCTCGAGTTCACACGCACACACACGCACGCACGCACGCACGCACGCACACACACACACACACTGCATATTGGTTTGAAAGGTAATGATAGCATGTTATTTTTCTCTGACTCTCCACACACAATACCTTCATCAAAGATACAGAGTAGCAATGGCTGCACAATGCAGAGACAACAACACTGCAGATACAACAACACTGCAGAGACAACAACACTGCAGAGACAACACCACTACAGAGACAACAACACTGCAACAGCACACCTGGAGTGCGCCCCAAATGGCATTCTAGTGTCATTTATAGTGCACTACTTTAGATCAGGACCACGGTCACGTCTCTAAGGCTGTTATTAGCAGATCGCACAGGAAAGAGCACCCACCCCTCTTCTGTATCTCGCTCCTAAAGCCCAATTTCCTGCAGCGATTGTTGTGGGGAGACCGTCTGAAATGGGGAGGACAATTTCCGATTTTTCCCGGGAGGAGGGAGAGGCAGGCGTCTGAAGAAATGACTGAGTCGCCAGAAAGACAGAGACGGGATCCTTTAATCAAAACGCTGACGGCCTTCTGGGCTCTATCTTACGGCTGCTCCAGACAACTAGACCAGAATGATGAAGACATACTACATCATACAACCGTCTCACATGGAAATGTATTACCGTGTTTCACATCTACGCTACAGGGCCGCTTGCCGGTGGGCTTTTTCAACTTACAAGATTGAAAAAGCGAGATAGTCGCCTCGTACGTACAGTAGGACTTTCACGGCTGTCTACTTGATGGCAGCGCTGGGCCATATCCACATCAGCTGTATTCTCATAGAGTCATCAAGACATGGATAATAGGCTATATACCCTTCAGGCAGGATAACAGGCGGCGATGGGGAAGTGTGTGTGTGTGTGTGTGTGTGTAGGCTGTGTGGCAGTAAATACATAACAGCTCACTTAGTTGTGACAGATGGTTCCATCAAGCCTTTAGTGGTCCCCATTCACTGAACCCAGAGCAATACATATCTCATATCTTTCTGTCTTTTTACAGCATTTACATTCATTCTTTAACAGAGTGTGTGTGTGTGTTAGTGGCCTGTCAGCGTGCTCTGTTCAAGTTCCCTCCACATGCACGCACGCACGCACGCACACGCACACACACACACACACACACACACACACACACACACACACACACACACACACACACACACACACACACACACACACACACACACACACACACACACACACACACACACACACACACACACACAAAGCCCTACTTTATGTATGGACTACACAGAGTTCTCACTGTGTAGTCCTTAGTCACTTAGTGACAACTGCTGATGTCAAAAGGGCTTTACAGATGAATGGGATTGATTGGTGGAGGGCTACTGTGTTACATACAGTGCAATTTTTTCTTTAGGCATTAAAAACTGTAGCTGGTCCCTTGCCTTAGGTGGTATGTACCCTCTTCCCCATATTACACCAACCACTTTAATAATGAGGACAGTCAATTGTGAGAGGAAGCTGAGCGTGTGTGTGTGTGTATGTATCGCCTGTGGTCAATGTCTCTCTTGATGCTCTTGAACAATCACTCTTAATTAAGAGGAAAGTACAGACAAGGCCGCAGAGAGTTGGAGGGAGGAAGGGAGGGGGAGAGAGAGAGAGAGAGCGAGAGAGAGAGAATAGATAGCATATAGACGAATGTATGGATAAGATTGACAAACAGATTTCGTATGATAGAGAAAATTGAGAGAGACTGATAGAGATGGTAAAGGTTGTAATAGACTGACATAGATGTTAAAGGTTGTAATAGACTGACAGAGATGTTAAAGGTTGTAATAGACTGACATAGATGTTAAAGGTTGTAATAGTCTGACAGAAATGTTAAAGGTTGTAATAGACTGACAGAGATGTTAAAGGTTGTAATAGACTGACAGAAATGTTAAAGGTTGTAATAGACTGACAGAGATGTTAAAAGTTGTAATAGACTGATAGAGAGGTTAAAGGTTGTAATAGACCGATAGAGATGTTAAAGGTTGTAATAGACTGAGAGAGATGTTAAAGGTTGTGATAGACTGATAGAGATGTTAAAGGTTGTAATAGACTGATAGAGATGTTAAAGGTTGTGATAGACTGAGAGAGATGTTAAAGGTTGTAAAAGACTGACAGAGATGTTAAAGGTTGTAATAGACTGACAGAGATGTTAAAGGTTGTAATAGACTGACAGAGATGTTAAAGGTTGTAATAGACTGACAGAGATGTTAAAGGTTGTAATAGACTGATAGAGATGTTAAAGATGTTAAAGGTTGTAATAGACTGATAGATATGTTAAAGATGTTAAAGGTTGTAATAGACTGATGGAGATGTTAAAGATGTTAAATGTTGTAATAGACTGAGAGATGTTAAAGGGTGTAATAGACTGACAGAGATGTTCAAGGTTGTAATAGACTGACAGAGATGTTAAAGGTTGTAATAGACTGATAGAGATGTTAAAGGTTGTAATAGACTGACAGAGATGTTAAAAGTTGGTAAAGACTGATAGAGATGTTAAAGGTTGGTAAAGACTGATAGAGATGTTAAAGGTTGGTAAAGACTGATAGAGATGTTAAAGGGTGTCATAGACTGACAGAGATGTTAAAGGTTGTAATAGATTGATATAGATGTATATTGTATAACAAGAGTGAATCTCTGTCCCTGCAGTGTATGTGTGTGCTCTGTGTGTATTGTGTGTGTGTCTGTCTACAGGCTTCAGTGGAGTGTTTCTTTCTGACAGTATTGGTGCCTGGCCCTACGTGGGCATGCTGGGAAGGTTCACAGGTGCATGATGGGTATGATGCGCACCCTGTGGATCCTCATGGCCTCTCTCTCGGCTGAGACAGACACCCTGTGTGTGTGTCTGTGTGTATGCCAGCATGGGTCAAGGAAGAAAAGTGGAGGCAATTAATGTGTGTGGAGAGACCCAAGGAGATGGCTGTGTGTGTGTGTGTGTGTGTGTGTGTGTGTGTGTGTGTGTGTGTGTGTGTGTGTGTGTGTGTGTGTGTGTGTGTGTGTGTGTGTGATGAGTGAGGGAGAGAGAGAGAAAAGATGAGTGAGGGAGAGAGAGAGAAAAGACGAGTGAGGGAGAGAGAGTTTGTTGAACATTGTTAAAACACTGTATATATATAAAATGACATTTGTAATGT
>NC_034180.2:5417308-5442308 GCF_002021735.2 Oncorhynchus kisutch | reverse complement strand
GCGAAAGGGAAACCTAGTCAGTTGAGCATTTAACCCAACCCCTCTGAATCAGAGAGGTGTGTGTGTGTGGGGGGGGGGGGAGCTGACATTAATCGATGTCCAAGTCATCGGTACCCGGGGAGCAGTTGTTGTTGGGGGTTAACTGCCATGCTCTGGGACAGGACATCAGATTTTTCCACATTGCCGGCTTGGGGATTCGAAACAGAGACCTTTCGTTTACTGGCCCAACACTCTTAACCGCTAGGCTACCTGTCTGAGTGTCACGTTCAGTTGAAACTGTCACGTTCAGTTGAAGTCGGAAGTTTACATACACCTTAGCCAAATGCATTTAAACTCAGTTTTTCACAATTCCTGACATTTAAAAGTCCCTGTCTTAGGTCAGTTACATCCTTTTTCCTCCAAACATAACGATGGTCATTATGGCCAAACAGTTCTATTTTTGTTTCATCAGACCAGAGGACATTTCTCAAAAAAGTACGGTCTTTGTCCCCATGTGCAGTTTCAAACCGTAGTCTGGCTTTTTTATGGCGGTTTTGGAGCAGTGGCTTCTTCCTTGCTGAGCGGCCTTTCAGGTTATGTCGATATAGGACTCGTTTTACTGTGGATATAGATACTTTTGCACCTGTTTCCTCCAGCATCTTCACAAGGTCCTTTGCTGTTGTTCTGGGATTCATTTGCACCTTTCACACCAAGGAACGTTCATCTCTAGGAAACAGAACGCGTCTTCTTCCTGAGCGGTATGACGGCTGCGTGGTCCTATGGTGTTTATACTTGCGTACTATTGTTTGTACAGATGAACGTGGTACCTTCAGGCTTTTGGAAATTGCTCCCAAGGATGAACCTGACTTGGCTGATTTCTTTTGATTTTCCCATTATGTCAAGCAAAGAGGCACTGAGTTTGAAGGTAGGCCTTGAAATACATCCACAGGTACACCTCCAATTGACTCAAATGATGTCAATTAGCCAATCAGAAGCCTCTAAAGCCATGACATAATTTTCTGGAATTTTCCAAGCTGTATAAAGGCACAGTCAACTTAGTGTATGTCAACTTCTAACCCACTGGAATTGTGATACAGTGAATTATAAGTGAAATAATCTGTCGGATAACAATTGTTGTAAAAAATGACTTGTGTCATGGACCAAGTAGATGTCCTAACCGATTTGACAAAACTATATTTTGTTAGCAAGAAATTTGTGGAGTGGTTGAAAAACAAGTTTTAATGACTCCATCCTAATTATATGTACACCTCCGACTTCAACAGTAAGTGGGTGTGTCATGTGGGTGTTTAAAGCAGAGGGGTCAAAGGAAGAGAGTGAGCCGGTTGGACCTTATGGTCAAACACAGCTCTCCAGTGACTGGACCCACACACGTGCGCAGACCTAGGCTGGTGCTAAGCAGCATGTAAATGGGTCAGTCGCCAGTAAGTGCACCTGAGCATTGAGAGGGAGGCGACAGGGTCGAAGTAGGGGTCAGCACAGTCTCTCTCTCTCTCTCTCTCGTAGAGGAGAGAGAGATTCATCCACAGACCAGTGCAGCGGTAGATCCAGTGATTTATTACCCAGCAGACTGGAGAGAGAGAGAGATGCCAAGAGCCCTGCTTTATTACACATTTAGTTAGGGGAATAGCCTCACCTACACATATTCAAATATATACAGCACCATACTATAAATAAACACACACACACACACACACTGTAACACATACCAAAATACAAGCACACAAACACTCTAAAAGTTGACTCTTTAATTAAACAGTGCCTATAGAGTGCTCTGTAAGCTAAAACAAATGTTAATTAGACATCACTGTCAGAAAGATTTTCCCACAGCGTGTGTGTCTGTATGTGCACACGTGTGTGGGACAAAATATATAGAGAGAAAGAGAAAGAAAAAGTGAGAGACAGAGAGCGAGAGCGAGAGAGAGCAAGCGAGAAAGCCCTTAAATTGAAATTGAATTGAGTGAGAGTGAGAAAAAGAGAGAGCGAGAGAGAACGAAAGAGACAGAGAGCGAGAGAGAGAGAAGATAACTAAAACATCCCTAGCATAGAGAGTAAGAGATCCTTGTCGTTTTACTGGGCTGCAGCACTGTGTGGTAACTGAGCTATAGAAACAGATGGCAATTAGGAGAGAGAAAGTATAGCACAACAAACAATGAGAGACCGAGTCAGCACTGAGACTGAACTGACTGACTGACTAACTAAGAGACTGACCTGACTGACAGACAGACTGAACAAGAGACAAAGTAAGCACGGGGACTGACTGACAAAGAGACTGAGCTGACTGACTGACTGAGAGACTGACTGACTGAGAGACTGAACTGACTGACTGACTGAGAGACTGAGCTGACTGACTGACTGAGAGACTGAGCTGACTGACTGACTGAGAGACTGAACTGACTGACTGACTAAGAGACTGAGCTGACTGACAGAGAGTGAGCTGACTGACTGACTGAGAGACTGAACTGACTGACTGACTGACTAAGTGACTGAGCTGACTGATTGACTGACTGAGAGACTGAACTGACTGACTGACTGAATAAGAGACTGAGCTGACTGACTGACAGAGACTGAACTGACTGACTGAGAGACTGTGCTGACTGACTAAGAGACTGAGCTGACTGACTGACTGACTGACTGAGAGACTGAGCTTACTGACTGACTGAGAGACTGAGCTGACTGACTGACTGAGAGACTGAACTGACTGACTGACTGACTGACTAAGAGACTGAGCTGACTGACTGAGAGACTGAGCTGACTGACTGAGAGACTGAGCTGACTGACTGACTGAGAGACTGAGCTGACTGACTGAGAGACTGAGCTGACTGAGCTGACTGACTGACTGAGAGACTGAGCTGACTGACTGAGAGACTGAGCTGACTGACTGACTGAGAGACTGAGCTGACTGACTGAGAGACTGAGCTGACTGACTGACTGAGAGACTGAGCTGACTGACTGAGCTGACTGACTGAATAAGAGACTGAGCTGACTGACTGACTAAGAGACTGAGCTGACTGACTGACTGAATAAGAGACTGAGCTGACTGACTGAATAAGAGACTGAGCTGACTGACTGAATAAGAGACTGAGCTGACTGACGGAATAAGAGACTGAGCTGACTGGCTGAATAAGAGACTGAGCTGACTGACTGAATAAGAGACTGAGCTGACTGACTGAATAAGAGACTGAGCTGACTGACTGAATAAGAGACAGAGCTGACTGACTGAATAAGAGACTGAGCTGACTGACTGAATAAGAGACTGAGCTGACTGACTGACTGAATAAGAGACTGAGCTGACTGACTGACTAAGAGACTGAGCTGACTGAGCTGACTGACTGACTGAGAGACTGAGCTGACTGACTGAGAGACTGAATAAGAGACTGAACTGACTGACTGACTAAGAGACTGAGCTGACTGACTGACTGAATAAGAGACTGAGCTGACTGACTGACTAAGAGACTGAGCTGACTGACTGAATAAGAGACTGAGCTGACTGACTGAATAAGAGACTGAGCTGACTGACTGAATAAGAGACACAAATAAAACACACATACACTACTTTCCCTCACAGTGTAATGAGGATATATATCTCTGGGCCTGGTTTCAGTAGACAGTAGGCAGTAGGCACGCCAGTCTACAACACAGTGTAATGAGGATATATATCTCTGGGCCTGGTTTCAGTAGACAGTAGGCACGCCAGTCTACAACACAGTGTAATGAGGATATATATCTCTGGGCCTGGTTTCAGTAGACAGTAGGCAGTAGGCAGTAGGCACGCCAGTCTACAACACAGGGTAATGAGGATATATATCTCTGGGCCTGGTTTCAGTAGACAGTAGGCACGCCAGTCTACAACACAGTGTAATGGCCTCCTTTACCCACACCACCCCTCCAAAAGATCCCAATAGCCAATTCTAAACTAGACCTAGACAGGGTTAATGCTTATGGGCCAAAACACACAGACACAAACACACTTCCCAGTTGATTTAACATGGCCCCGTGCAGCTGGAGTGGGCAGTCAGGCAGAAATGCACAAGCGCAATCACACTAACAACCTGCCTTGTGATTGGTCGACTGACGGCCCACCAGTCAGTGTGTGTGTGTGTGTGCGTAACGATATATGAACTGGGTAAGAATCCGCTTTGTTTGTATGTGCAAATGTGTACGCTTGTGTGTGTGTCTAATAAGAATCATTTGGTGGGTGCTTATATTTGTCCTATTTTACACGTGCCAGTATGTATTAGTGTGTGTGTGTCCTTCCCACTCCTCTCTTGGCGTTGGTCTGTGAGGTGCTTTAAATGGGATTAAAACAAAACAAAAAGCAAATGAAAAACAACTACAGCTTGAACAGGCTGATCATTTAAATGTATTAGCATTTTAATGAAAAGATAAGGCGTCGCTCTCTCTCTCTACCTCTCTCTCCATCCCTCTCTCTCTCTACCTCTCTCCCTCTACCTCTCTCTCCATCCCTCTCTCTCTCTACCTCTCTCCCTCTACCTCTCTCTCCATCCCTCTCTCTCTCTACCTCTCTCTCCATCCCTCTCTCTCTCTACCTCTCTTCGTCCCTCTCTCTCTCTACCTCTCTCTCCATCCCTCTCTCTCTCTACCTCTCTCCCTCTACCTCTCTCCGCTCTCTCTACCTCTCTCCGTCCCTCTCTCTCTATCTCTCCGTCCCTCTCTCTCTACCTCTCTCCGTCCCTCTCTCTCTAACTCTCCGTCCCTCTCTCTCTCTATCTCTCTCCGTCCCTCTCTCTCTCTCTCCGTCCCTCTCTCTCTACCTCTCTCCGTCCCTCTCTCTCTACCTCTCTCCGTCCCTCTCTCTCTACCTCTCTCCGTCCCTCTCTCTCTACCTCTCTCCGTCCCGCTCTCTCTACCTCTCTCCGTCCCTCTCTCTCTATCTCTCCGTCCCTCTCTCTCTACCTCTCTCCGTCCCTCTCTCTCTATCTCTCTCCGTCCCTCTCTCTCTACCTCTCTCCGTCCCTCTCTCTCTACCTCTCTCCGTCCCTCTCTCTCTATCTCTCTCCGTCCCTCTCTCTCTACCTCTCTCCGTCCCTCTCTCTCTACCTCTCTCCGTCCCTCTCTCTCTATCTCTCCGTCCCTCTCTCTCTATCTCTCTCCGTCCCTCTCTCTCTCTACCTCTCTCCGTCCCTCTTTCTCTCTCTACCTCTCTCTACCTCTCTCCGTCCCTCTCTCTCTATCTCTCCGTCCCTCTCTCTACCTCTCCCCGTCCCTCTCTCTCTATCTCTCTCCGTCCCTCTCTCTCTACCTCTCTCCGTCCCTCTCTCTCTATCTCTCCGTCCCTCTCTCTCTACCTCTCTCCGTCCCTCTCTCTCTATCTCTCCGTTCCGCTCTCTCTACCTCTCTCCGTCCCTCTCTCTCTATCTCTCCGTCCCTCTCTCTCTACCTCTCTCCGTCCCTCTCTCTCTAACTCTCCGTCCCTCTCTCTCTCTATCTCTCTCCGTCCCTCTCTCTCTCTCTCTCCGTCCCTCTCTCTCTACCTCTCTCCGTCCCTCTCTCTCTACCTCTCTCCGTCCCTCTCTCTCTACCTCTCTCCGTCCCGCTCTCTCTACCTCTCTCCGTCCCTCTCTCTCTATCTCTCCGTCCCTCTCTCTCTACCTCTCTCCGTCCCTCTCTCTCTATCTCTCTCCGTCCCTCTCTCTCTACCTCTCTCCGTCCCTCTCTCTCTACCTCTCTCCGTCCCTCTCTCTCTACCTCTCTGTCCCTCTCTCTCTATCTCTCCATCCCTCTCTCTGTCCCTCTCTCTCTACCTCTCTCCGTCCCTCTCTCGCTCTCCCTCCCTCCCTCCGCTGCTGTTTGTGTAAGCACTCAGAGACTCCGGCGGTGTCCTATTCCCTATGTCGTGCACTGCTTTAGACCCGAGCTCTATGGACCCTGGTCAAAAGTAGTGCACTGCATAGGGAATAGGGTGCCATTTGGGACGCAGACTCAGATAGATGTTACATCAAAATGAAGGGCTTTCTGATTATCAGCCACTTAGAAACGAAGAGGGAAACATCCCCTCTGAGACTGACCTCTTGTTTTTGAAAGCAAACCCACTTTAATTACCAACACTGTAACCCCTCTCTCTCTCTCTCTCTCTCTCAATTTAATTTAAAGGTTTTATTGGCATGGGAAACATACATTGCCAAAGCAGGTGAAATAGATAATAAACACAAGTGAAATAAACAATAAAAATGTACAGTAAACATTACACTCAAAAAAGTTCCAAAAGAATAAAGACATTTCAAATGTCATATTATGTCTATATACAGTGTTGTAACGATGTGCAAATAGTTAAAGTACAAAAGGAAAAATAAATCAACATAAATATAGGTTGTATTTACAATGGTGTTTGTTCTTCACTGGTTGACCTTTTCTTGTGGCAACAGGTTACAAATCTGGCTGCTGTGATCACACACTGGTATTTCACCCAGTAGATATGGGAGTTTATCAACATTGGATTTGCGTGTCTGTGTAATCTGAAGGAAATATGTGTCTCTAATATGGTCATACATTGGGCAGGAGGTTAGGAAGTGCAGATCAGTTTCCACCTCATTTTGTAATTATCTTTTTGTTTTCTCATGATTTGGATAGGGTGCTGCAGACTTCTCTCTCTCTCCCTCTCCCTCTCCCTCTCTCTCTCTCTCTCTCTCTCTCTCTCCCTCTCTCTCTCTCTCTATCTCCCTCCCTCTCCCTCTCCCTCTCTCAGAGGAGTAGATGGGAATGAACGGAGAAAGGGACATGTGGTGGAGGGAGAAATGGACAAAGAGAGAGAGGGAGAAAGAGATGAATGGTATTTCCCTCTAAAACCTTAGTCCAGCCCACTGCAGAAGCTAATCACACCATGATAGGTCAGAGGTCAACTTTCAGCGGGGTCACCGGCATGTCACCCCCCCCCCCCCACCACCACTCGGAGCCAGCCAATGATTGATGAGGAGTGTGTGTGCGCGTGTGTGTGCGCGTGTCTTACTTCCAAAGTGACGCCCTTCAAAAATGGAGCCAATTAAAAAGAGAAGAGTGCAGGAATGCCTGGTGAACAGAGGGGGTTTGTGTGGAGGGTTAGTCCAAGCATTCCTGGAGAGAGAGAGAGAGAGAGAAGAGAGAAGAGAGAAGAGAGAGAGAGAGAGAGAGAGAGTGTGTGTGTGTGTGGGTGGAGATGGTCGATCAGTCCAGTCACCACTCTAGCCCAGTAGAACATCTTCCATACAGTGACAGAGAGTTCTAGTAAACCTGGAGAAGGCAGGTCCAATGCCACGACACCATGCCCAGCACAACGTTGTCACAGCAAACCACTATCCATTACCAAGTGTTCATCTAAACAGTTGGAAGTCCAACTTCAACCAAATGAAGAAAGCTAGAAATGAATACTAATATATATGTCCAGTGCTGCTGTGAAGGTTCAAGACTCGAGTAGTGTAGGAGTGTGTGTGTGTGTGTGTGTGTGTGTGTGTGTGTGTGTGTTGTTTTATCTCCAGAGGGGATCAGAGAGCAGTATGTACAGCTAAATCCACATATTAGAAGAGTTCCCCCTTCAGAGTGCGTAGGAGCGATTCTCCTGTCTCTCTCTGTTAAATTCACTGAGGTCTCATCAGAGTTCTCCCTACAGAATACACAGAGGAGAGAGGTTCTCTAGACTCACCATCCTGCTCATCTGCAGTTGAATAAGGGATGGCTGTATGGCTGCGTGTGAAGGTCTGCATGGGAGTGAGAGAGGAGCCTGTGGCTAGACTGCAGGGGGAAGTTACAGAGATGCTGTATGGCTGCGTGTGAAGGTCTGCATGGGAGTCAGAGAGGAGCCTGTGGCTAGACTACAGGGAGAAGTTACAGAGATGTTGTGTGGCTGCGTGTGAAGGTCTGCATGGGAGTGAGAGAGGAGCCTGTGGCTAGACTGCAGGGAGAAGTTACAGAGATGCTGTGTGGCTGCGTGTGAAGGTCTGCATGGGAGTGAGAGAGGAGCCTGTGGCTAGACTGCAGGGAGAAGTTACAGAGATGCTGTGTGGCAGCGTGTGAAGGTCTGCATGGGAGTGAGAGAGGAGCCTGTGGCTAGACTGCAGGGAGAAGTTACAGAGATGCTGTGTGGCTGCGTGTGAAGGTCTGCATGGGAGTGAGAGAGGAGCCTGTGGCTAGACTGCAGGGAGAAGTTACAGAGATGCTGTGTGGCAGCGTGTGAAGGTCTGCATGGGAGTGAGAGAGGAGCCTGTGGCTAGACTGCAGGGAGAAGTTACAGAGATGCTGTGTGGCAGCGTGTGAAGGTCTGCATGGGAGTGAGAGAGGAGCCTGTAGCTAGACTGCAGGGAGAAGTTACAGAGATGCTGTGTGGCAGCGTGTGAAGGTCTGCATGGGAGTGAGAGAGGAGCCTGTGGCTAGACTGCAGGGAGAAGTTACAGAGATGCTGTGTGGCAGCGTGTGAAGGTCTGCATGGGAGTGAGAGAGGAACCTGTGGCTAGACTGCAGGGGGAAGCACGAGATGGATGGAATGGAGAGACTGGGGATTTAGGTACTTCGGTATCTTTCTTATTAAAACGGCATTGTTGGTTAAGGGCTTGTAAGTAAGCATTTCACTGTAAGGTCTACCTACACCTGTTGTATTCGGCGCATGTGACAAATACAATGTGATTTGATTTAATGAGCGAGAGAGAATGTGTGAGAGAGAAAGAGAGAGATTGAAAGAGAGAGTGAGGGGGTGAAGAGCGAACAGCAAAAGTGGGCAAAGCCTGACCTGAAACTAGAGAGGACAGAGAGAACAGAGAGAAAGAGACGAGAGAGAAAGAGAGAACAGAGAGAAAGAGACGAGAGAGAAAGAGAGAACAGTCAAATGGTATCAGGTCTGTATTAGGCTAATCTGGCCAGGCATTCATGGTCCACTTCTCTGTTACACTAATTGCAGGATTAAAAAGAACCTGATCCACAGTTTACCCTCCCTCTCTCTCCTCTCTCTCTCTTCTATTCTCCCTTGGTCTATCCTCTTTCTCGCTCCATCCCTCTTGCACTATCTTTTGTGACACACCCATATTTTCACACACAGCACACTCTCTTTCCTGAACAAAATGGTGACTATTCTTTATAAGAGTGCTTCCCTAAGCAAACTCCGAGGCTGGAGTGTGTGTGTGTGTGTGTGTGCTCCCCAGACATTTCAGCGCCTGGGGATGGAATAAAAGCCGCAGAGAGGCATGCAGGGATTCTTCTGTACTCTATAGGAGGAGCAGCACGTCGGCAGGACAGCACCTATAGGAGACATCTCTTCCCACCTAATTTCTCTCGCTTTCTGTCTGCTATCATCGCTCTCTTCCTGCTATCATCTCTCTCTCACACCCCCCCCCCCCTCCAACTATCCCTCTGTTCTGAGCTCAAAGGAGCCATTCCTCTCTGTTCCTGCTCCGTCGTTACCTGCCAGGGCGGGGCCCCGAGACTTGACATCTTGTGGTTCCGTTGCCAAGGACACCGTTGGAGACCAGCTCGCTGTGCTGTCAACACACATGCAATGTATTTCATCACACACCCCCTGTCCCCCCGTCTTAGTGAACAAAAGCCAAGATTGACTGAACAAGGGGTGTCTGGGAGGGAAGAGCCAATGGATGAATGAATGGGTGACTGTCTGTACCTGTTCCTCTGCTTCACACAGCTAACATATGGCAAGACCAAACCCACTCTTCTGACAAAGTAGCAGGACAATAAAACAGGACAGTTAAGCTAAGTTACGCTAAGATACGCTAGGCTAATAATAAACTCACAATGAGGCCCATCCATTTTGCATGAATTAATTAGCCGCTAGCACTAACAATGAGAAATTGCCCACTTGGCGCTCTATGCTAGGCTACATTGACAGTTTGCATTGTAAACCCTGTAGCGCGTGCCTTAGCATCCAGTTGTAAATTAGCAGTGAACGCTAACCTGCTGTTTTACTAGGCCTTCTGTCCTCATTATTCTTCGCATAACAATGCATTGCCTGGATTCTCAACACACACACACACACACACACACACACACACACACACACACACACACACACACACACACACACACACACACACACACACACACACACACACACACACACACACACACACACACACACACACACACACACACACACACACACACACACACACACACAGCTACCTATAGTAATTAATAGATGTGCTGGGCTTGGGGAACATATGCGTTTACTGATGGCCATGCAGAACACATTGGCATGGTGACTTATCATGCTGTAGCCTTGTTGTTAGCTGCTAATTTGCTGACTGCAGGTAAACCCAACGTGTTAAGAGGAGAGAGAGAGAGAGAGAGAGAGAGAGAGAGAGAGAGAGAGAGAGAGAGAGAGAGAGAGAGAGAGAGAGGAGAGAGAGAGAGAGTGAGAGGAGAGAGATAGAGGAGAGAGAGAGAGAGAGAGAGAGGAGAGAGAGAGAGAGAGAGAGTGTTAGAAAGAGAGAGAGAGAGAGAGAGAGAGAGAGAGAGAGAGAGAGAGAAAATGAGAGTGAGATAGATGAGAGAAAGAGAATGAGAGAATGAGAGAGAGGGAGAGAGAATGAGAGAGAATGAGAGAGAGAGAGAATGAGATATGAGAGAGAGGGAGAGAGCATGAGAGAGAGAGAGAGAATGAGAGAGAGAGTGATATAGATGAGAGAGAGAATGAGAGAGGGAGAGAGAGAATGAGAGAGAGAGGGAGAGAGAATGAGAGAGAGAGAGAATGAGAGAGAGAGGGAGAGAGAGAATGAGAGAGGGGGAGAGAGGGAGAGAGAATGAGAGAGGGGGAGAGAGAGGGAGAGAGGGAGAGAGAATGAGAGAATGAGAGAGAGGGAGAGAGAGGGAGCGAGGGAGAGAGAATGAGAGAATGAGAGAGAGAGGGAGAGAGAGAGAGAGAGGAAGAGAGAGAGAGAGAGGAAGAGAGAGAGAGAGAGAGAGAGAGAGAGAGAGAGAGAGAGAGAGAGAGAGAGAGAGAGAGAGAGAGGAAGAGAGAGGAAGAGAGAGGGAGAGAGGGAGAGAGAATGAGAGAATGAGAGAGAGGGAGAGAGAGGGAGCGAGGGAGAGAGAATGAGAGAATGAGAGAGAGAGGGAGAGAGAGGGAGCGAGGGAGAGAGAATGAGAGAATGAGAGAGAGAGGGAGAGAGGATGAGAGAATGAGGGAGCGAGGGAGAGAGAATGAGAGAATGAGAGAGAGAGGGAGAGAGAATGAGAGAGAGAGGGAGAGAGGATGAGAGAGAGGGAGAGAGAGGGAGCGAGGGAGAGAGAATGAGAGGATGAGAGAGAGAGGATGAGAGAATGAGAGAGAGAGGGAGAGAGGATGAGAGAGACTAATATATAAATAAAACAGACACTATTTTACCCTCTACCTCTACCGCTGCATTTGTTTAACACAATAGGATGTTTCCTCTAGTCTAGACACCTGAACGATGACCTGACTACTATTTAGGTCATCAATCCATTTCCCTCCACAATGTCCAGTCAAATTGCAGGGTGGTGAGCGCTGCACGGCCATTCATTCACGTTCACACAGAAAATCCTCTCTCCCTCTGCTTATCTGGTCTAATGTGATTTGAATGGGTCTGTGTGTGTGTGTGTGGTGGTTGTGTGTGCCTGGTTTATCTGAGGTGATGGACAGTGGCTGGGCATTGGCAGCGGTATGCGGTGGCGTGGATGTTGAGAGGGCCATGCGTTGGAATGTGTGTCTCTCAGGCTGTATGCTGTGAAGTGGCACGCTTCATTACACTCTTATTACAGCCACCTCATATACATTCCCCTAGGGTCATATATATCAGGCTCATATTCAAATGCCACCTCATATACATTCCCCTAGGATCATATATATAAGGCTCTTATTCTACATGCCACCTCATATACATTCCCCTAGGGTCATATATATAAGGCTCTTATTCTACATGCCACCTCATATACATTCCCTAGGGTCATATATATCAGGCTCTTATTCAACATGCCACCTCATATACATTCCCCTAGGGTCATATATATAAGGCTCTTATTCTACATGCCACCTCATATACATTCCCCTAGGGTCATATATATAAGGCTCTTATTCTACATGCCACCTCATATACATTCCCCTAGGGTCATATATATAAGGCTCTTATTCTACATGCCACCTCATATACATTCCCCTAGGGTCATATATACAAGGCTCTTATTCTACATGCCACCTCATATACATTCCCCTAGGGTCATATATATCAGGCTCTTATTCAACATGCCACCTCATATACATTCCCCTAGGGTCATATATATAAGGCTCTTATTCTACATGCCACCTCATATACATTCCCCTAGGGTCATATATACAAGGCTCTTATTCTACATGCCACCTCATATACATTCCCCTAGGGTCATATATATCAGGCTCTTATTCAACATGCCACCTCATATACATTCCCCTAGGGTCATATATATAAGGCTCTTATTCTACATGCCACCTCATATACATTCCCCTAGGGTCATATATACAAGGCTCTTATTCTACATGCCACCTCATATACATTCCCCTAGGGTCATATATATCAGGCTCTTATTCAACATGCCACCTCATATACATTCCCCTAGGGTCATATATACAAGGCTCTTATTCAACATGCCACCTCATATACATTCCCCTAGGGTCATATATATAAGGCTCTTATTCTACATGCCACCTCATATACATTCCCCTAGGGTCATATATACAAGGCTCTTATTCAACATGCCACCTCATATACATTCCCCTAGGGTCATATATACAAGGCTCTTATTCAACATGCCACCTCATATACATTCCCCTAGGGTCATATATACAAGGCTCTTATTCAACATGCCACCTCATATACATTCCCCTAGGGTCATATATATCAGGCTCTTATTCAACAGGTGCATGTGTACGTTCATATCAAATCAAATCAAATGGTATTTCATAAACAACAGGTGTAGACGAACAGTGATGTGCTTTCCAACAATGCAGAGAGAGAAATATAAAAAGAATCTAAAGATAATAACACAATGAGTAACGATAATGAGGTAATTGAGGTAGACAGATGCATACAGGATGGCTGTGGGGATGGCACAGTCCACCAGTTTAAGACATGTGCTACTGAAGTTCTATATGGTTATATAACATAAGAACGGTGCAACACTAATAAAAATAATCTTATTTTATAACAGTTGCGTTTTCTCCCGCGTTGGATAGCGGTCGCTGTCCGCGGTTCTGAAACACATGTTGCTATGTGCAGAATAGCAAAGTTCACCAGCATAATGGTGAACAATGAGGTGGAGGCAGCAGTGGAGGTAGGAGATGAGAAAACAGCCTTCGCCTTATAATTGTCTAAGTGAGGAGAGAGGACACGCCAACATCATCTATAATCTATAGCCTAACTGTTAAATGTGCCTTGCTTTAGAAATCATCCATATTTATCCACGGAAATAGGGACAGATCTGGCTTCTGTTGCCTACTGATTGGGTGATCACCAAGCCTTCGTGAGCACCAACCACAACAGGTCGGATAAACAAATGTGTCTGTTTTTAATATTTGCTATGCTCTAATAAAGTCTGTACACGTTGTTTTAGTTAGAGCATACCTCTCTGGTAATATTTTTCATTTATTTAGTGATTCCACTTTTCCAAATTATATTTAAAGTTATAATAATAACCCTCCTTTTTCTTGATCTCCTTCTTATTACTATTATTACCGTTATGATCATCATGGGGCAGTGAGGGTAGCCTAGTGGCAGGGTAGCCTGGTGGCAGGGTAGCCTGGTGGCAGGGTAGCCTGGCGGCAGGGTAGCCTAGCGGCAGGGTAGCCTAGCGGCAGGGTAGCCTAGCGGCAGGGTAGCCTAGCGGCAGGGTAGCCTAGCGGCAGGGTAGCCTAGCGGCAGGGTAGCCTAGCGGCAGGGTAGCCTAGCGGCAGGGTAGCCTAGCGGCAGGGTAGCCTAGCGGCAGGGTAGCCTAGCGGCAGGGTAGCCTAGCGGCAGGGTAGCCTAGCGGCAGGGTAGCCTAGCGGCAGGGTAGCCTAGTGGTTAGAGCGTTGGACTAGTAATTGGAAGGTTGCAAGTTCAAATCCCCGAGCTGACAAGGTACAAATCTGTCGTTCTGCCCCTGAACAGGCAGTTAACCCACCATTCCTAGGCCGTCATTGAAAATAAGAATTTGTTCTTAACTGACTTGCCTGGTTAAATAAAGGTAAAAAAATATATATAAAAATATAAAAAATAATAATAAGTCATGTCATTATCATCAGTAGGCTTAGTATAGCAGCCTTGTATAACCACCATCAAGCTGTAGGCCAAAGACCACATCCTGTTTAGTCTTAATACCATAACTTACTTAGGACTGCATTTCAACACAAGCCTTTTTGGCTACTGTATCAGTCACTCATTCATGCCGTCACGTCATTCCTGATTTTAAATGTAATCAAGCATTTTTTTGTTTTGAAATAAAATGACAAAGTCACCCTTGAATAATTAGCGTAAACAATATATAAACCGTTCCATTTCGGGAAATTGCATTCACAAATGAATGCGACTGGTTTCAGTCTTTGCTGTCATAAAGACACACAAAAAATAAAACATTACAACCGACCCTCTTATAATTGAATAATTTACTTAGTGTTGTTTACATATTTCCACACGGTCAGAAAAATGATATTGTAATCTAACGGCACCTGTTTGGCACACAATTTGCATGTGGCGCTGGCTCCTAACATTACTTTTCTTGATCTCCAGTATTTTCCACAAATAGCCACATTTGTCACGTCCTCTGTATCCATTTTGCTGTCACGGTGTTCTGAGTTTGTTGTAACCAATTCATTGATGTGATTATGATATGCTATAGGTCAGCCCCTACTGATCATCATGCGAAGCATACACGTGTCACGTAAAGAGAGCGAGGGTTGAGGGAATGTGGGAATGTTGAAACAAATGAGGGATTTCGGTAACAGAACTTTTCAGTCAGAAATGGCTGTAATTATGCTGAAGCTTCAGCAACCAGGACAGCTCGATAAACACTGTTGATGTATGGTGGTCGCTTCGGCAGGGAGGAGAGAAAGACAACAGGTGCGAGTCAAACAGTCACTTGCTGTAGTTTTTTTAAAACACAGTGCAGAAAGTCTGAGCCTACAATCAAATAAATTGCAGTCGGACTCCCTCTAGTCATTTGTGCGTCTTAATTATTTCATCAAACAGTGTGCTTAAAGCATCAGACAAGCTCAGTGCGGTATCGTTGGTTTGATTAAAACACATAGGAGGTGTCTATATATGGAAAATACACGTGTTAACATTTAGACCAATCGATTGGTCGAAAGAACAGATGACTCTTAGTCGACCGGGGACAGCCCTATAGCGCTATGCTTCACCTCCAATACGCCTCACCTCCTATACGCTTCACCTCCTATACCCTTCACCTCCTATACGCTTCACCTCCTATACGCCTCACCTCCTATACGCCTCACCTCCTATACGCCTCCCCTCCTATACGCCTCACCTCCTATACGCTTCACCTCCTATACGCTTCACCTCCAATACGCTTCACCTCCTATACCCTTCACCTCCTATACCCTTCACCTCCTATACGCCTCCCCTCCTATACGCTTCACCTCCAATACGCTTCACCTCCTATACGCCTCACCTCCTATACGCTTCACCTCCTATACCCTTCACCTCCTATACGCCTCCCCTCCTATACGCCTCACCTCCTATACGCTTCACATCCTATACGCCTCACCTCCTATATGCCTCACCTCCTATACGCCTCACCTCCTATACGCCTCACCTCCTATACCCTTCACCTCCTATACGCCTCACCTCCTATACCCTTCACCTCCTATACCCTTCACCTCCTATACGCCTCCCCTCCTATACGCTTCACCTCCAATACGCTTCACCTCCTATACGTTTCACCTCCTATACGCTTCACCTCCTATACACTTCACCTCCTATACGCTTCACCTCCTATACACCTCCTATACGCCTCCCCTCCTATACGCCTCACCTCTATACGCTTCCCCTCCTATTACGCCTCGCCTCCTATACGCCTCGCCTCCTATACGCTTCGCCTCCTATACGCTTCGCCTCCTATACGCCTCCCCTCCTATACGCTTCACCTCCAATACGCTTCACCTCCTATACGTTTCACCTCCTATACGCTTCACCTCCTATACCCTTCACCTCCTATACGCTTCACCTCCTATACGCCTCACCCTCCTATACGCTTCACCTCCTATACGCTTCACCTCCAATACGCTTCACCTCTATACCCTTCACCTCCTATACCCTTCACCTCCTATACGCCTCCCCTCCTATACGCTTCACCTCCAATACGCTTCACCTCCTATACGCCTCACCTCCTATACGTTTCACCTCCTATACGCTTCACCTCCTATACCCTTCACCTCCTATACGCCTCCCCTCCTATACGCCTCACCTCCTATACGCTTCACCTCCTATACGCCTCACCTCCTATACGCCTCACCTCCTATACGCCTCACCTCCTATACGCCTCACCTCCTATACGCCTCACCTCCTATACGCCTCACCTCCTATACCTTCACCTCCTATACGCCTCCCCTCCTATACGCCTCACCTCCTATACGCCTCACCTCCTATACGCCTCACCTCCTATACGCCTCGCCTCCTATACGCTTCGCCTCCTGTACGCCTCGCCTCCTGTACGCCTCACCTCCTATACGCTTCACCTCCTATACGCTTCACCTCCTATACTCCTCACCTCCTATATACGCCTCACCTCCTATACGCCTCACCTCCTATACGCCTCACCTCCAATACGCTTCACCTCCAATACGCCTCACCTCCTATACGCCTCACCTCCTATACGCCTCACCTCCTATACGCTTTCACCTCCTATACCCTTCACCTCCTATACGCTTCACCTCCTATACGCCTCCCCTCCTATACGCTTCACCTCCAATACGCTTCACCTCCTATACGTTTCACCTCCTATACGCTTCACCTCCTATACGCTTCACCTCCTATACGCTTCACCTCCTATACACCTCCTATACGCCTCCCCTCCTATATGCCTCACCTCCTATACGCTTCCCCTCCTATACGCCTCGCCTCCTATACGCCTCGCCTCCTATACGTTTCACCTCCTATACGCTTCACCTCCTATACCCTTCACCTCCTATACGCCTCGCCTCCTATACGTTTCACCTCCTATACGCTTCGCCTCCTATACGCCTCCCCTCCTATACGCTTCACCTCCAATACGCTTCACCTCCTATACGTTTCACCTCCTATACGCTTCACCTCCTATACCCTTCACCTCCTATACGCCTCACCTCCTATACGCTTCACCTCCTATACGCTTCACCTCCAATACGCTTCACCTCCTATACGCCTCCCCTCCTATACGCTTCACCTCCAATACGCTTCACCTCCTATACGCCTCACCTCCTATACGTTTCACCTCCTATACGCTTCACCTCCTATACCCTTCACCTCCTATACGCCTCCCCTCCTATACGCCTCACCTCCTATACGCTTCACCTCCTATACGCCTCACCTCCTATACGCCTCACCTCCTATACGCCTCACCTCCTATACGCCTCACCTCCTATACGCCTCACCTCCTATACGCCTCACCTCCTATACCCTTCACCTCCTATACGCCTCACCTCCTATACCCTTCACCTCCTATACCCTTCACCTCCTATACGCCTCCCCTCCTATACGCTTCACCTCCTATACGTTTCACCTCCTATACGCTTCACCTCCTATACCCTTCACCTCCTATACGCTTCACCTCCTATACGCCTCCCCTCCTATACGCCTCACCTCCTATACGCTTCCCCTCCTATACGCCTCGCCTCCTATACGCTTCGCCTCCTATACGCTTCGCCTCCTATATGCTTCGCCTCCTATACGCCTCGCCTCCTATACGCCTCGCCTCCTATACGCTTCGCCTCCTATACGCTTCGCCTCCTATACGCCTCCCCTCCTGTACGCCTCGCCTCCTGTACGCCTCGCCTCCTGTACGCCTCGCCTCCTGTACGCCTCGCCTCCTATACGCTTCGCCTCCTGTACGCCTCGCCTCCTGTACGCCTCACCTCCTGTACGCCTCGCCTCCTATACGCTTCGCCTCCTGTACGCCTCGCCTCCTATACGCCTCCCCTCCTATACGCTTCACCTCCAATACGCTTCACCTCCTATACGTTTCACCTCCTATACGCTTCACCTCCTATACCCTTCACCTCCTATACGCTTCACCTCCTATACGCCTCACCTCCTATACGCTTCACCTCCTATACGCTTCACCTCCAATACGCTTCACCTCCTATACCCTTCACCTCCTATACCCTTCACCTCCTATACGCCTCCCCTCCTATACGCTTCACCTCCAATACGCTTCACCTCCTATACGCCTCACCTCCTATACGTTTCACCTCCTATACGCTTCACCTCCTATACCCTTCACCTCCTATACGCCTCCCCTCCTATACGCCTCACCTCCTATACGCTTCACCTCCTATACGCCTCACCTCCTATACGCCTCACCTCCTATACGCCTCACCTCCTATACGCCTCACCTCCTATACGCCTCACCTCCTATACGCCTCACCTCCTATACCCTTCACCTCCTATACGCCTCACCTCCTATACCCTTCACCTCCTATACCCTTCACCTCCTATACGCCTCCCCTCCTATACGCTTCACCTCCTATACGTTTCACCTCCTATACGCTTCACCTCCTATACCCTTCACCTCCTATACGCTTCACCTCCTATACGCCTCCCCTCCTATACGCCTCACCTCCTATACGCTTCCCCTCCTATACGCCTCGCCTCCTATACGCTTCGCCTCCTATACGCTTCGCCTCCTATACGCTTCGCCTCCTATACGCCTCGCCTCCTATACGCTTCGCCTCCTATACGCTTCGCCTCCTATACGCCTCCCCTCCTGTACGCCTCGCCTCCTGTACGCCTCGCCTCCTGTACGCCTCGCCTCCTGTACGCCTCGCCTCCTATACGCTTCGCCTCCTGTACGCCTCGCCTCCTGTACGCCTCGCCTCCTGTACGCCTCGCCTCCTATACGCTTCGCCTCCTGTACGCCTCGCCTCCTGTACGCCTCACCTCCTATACGCTTCACCTCCTATACGCTTCACCTCCTATACTCCTCACCTCCTATGTACGCCTCACCTCCTATACGCCTCACCTCCTATACGCCTCACCTCCAATACGCTTCACCTCCAATACGCCTCCACTCCTATACGCCTCACCTCCTAACGCCTCACCTCCTATACGCTCCACTCCTATACGCCTCACCTCATATACGCCTCACCTCCTATACGCCTCCCCTCCTATACGCCTCACCTCCTATACGCCTCACCTCCTATACGCCTCACCTCCTATACGCCTCACCTCCTATAGCTTCACCTCCTATAACGCTTCACCTCCTATACGCCTCACCTCCTATAAGCTTCACCTCCTATACGCTTCACTCCTATACGCCTCACCATCCTATACGCCTCACCTCCTATAACGCCTCACCTCCTATACGCCTCACCTCCTATATACGCCCTCACCTCCTATACGCCTCCCCTCCTATACGCTTCACCTCCTATACGCCTCACCTCCTATATACGCCTCACCTCCTATATACGCCTCACCTCCTATACGCTTCACCTCCTATACGCTTCACCTCCTATACGCACTCACCTCCTATACCCTCACGGTCCCTATACGCCTCACCTCCTATACCTTTGCCCCCCATCATATACGCCTCACTCCTATACGCTTCACCTTCATATACGAATCACTCCTATAGATCACCTTCCTATTACGCCTCACCCCACCTCCTATACGCCTCACCCTAGAAGCATAAATCCTATAAGCCTCACCTCCTATACGCCTCACCGTCTATACGCTCACCTCCTCTTCCGCCTCACCCCTATAGCCTCACATCCATACCCTCACCTCACTATACGCCTCACCTCCTTACGGCTCACCTCCTATACGCCTCCCCTACTATACGACTTCACTCTATGCTTCACCTCCTATACGCCTCACCTATATTACGCCTCACCTCCTATACGCCTCAACCTCCTATACGTCTCATATTTGCTCCTTTTGGACATGTCAGCATGGATGCTGTGACATCCAGTGTGTAGGACATGCGTCAGTCCACATCTTCAGAGGAGGACAGAAAACAACATCTAGCTCTGTCTTATCCATAGAAGCACATTAAAACAGACACTGGCACCGGAATTCATTTCAAACTCTACACGTTTATGGCTTATGTTGCTGCCATTAGTGGAGTAAGTGTTCATGTGGAGATGACGCACACGCACACACACACACACACACACACACACACACACACACACACACACACACACACACACACACACACACACACACACACACACACACACACTTCATTCATCTTAAATCCGCTACTAATGAATTTTCCACTGGTTCACTACCACTCCACTCACCCATCTCCACTCGGGGACCATCAAACACAGAGCTTAACAAGGACATAGTTATTTTTGCCCCTGTTTAACATGGCAGCAGTTAAAGTCATATAGTGTATAATGGTGGGAGTAGAAGACAGACTATATCAAATAAGAGGTATTCCCTATATAGTGCACTATTGTTGACCACAGCCCTGGGGACCTAGAGCTCTACATAGGGAATAGGGTGCCATTTGGGGCACAGCCCAGAGCCAATTCCCAGCCAACACAGACGGCAAAGGGATAAAGACAATTCTGCCCAACGAGCGTTCAGCCATGCTGTAAGCCTGGCAAGCTGAGAAGCTGAAAAGACTGATTCATCCAAACAAGTATTTTTTGATGGGAATTTGATTGCGTGTGTTTGTATCGTTTACGCTATTCTGAGACCAGATGAGGAAGCTCAGCGTATCCACACATCTGTTGTGTTTGTCTACGCTACAAGGACATTGAATGATCCACTCGTATAAAGCAGTAAGAAGACACAGTCTGTCATTTCCCCCTCAAGGAATATCTTGAATCACTGTGTCACTTCTCTGTAAGAAGCTTGGCAGTGACTAGAGTAGATGTGAGTTGTTATGAGGTTATAGGGGTCAGTATTATCTAATGTTGGACGGTAGTATTCATTATAATAGGATGAATGGACTTGGAGTCTATATAGAGGAATCTGCCTTAACAATAAGCTATAGTTAGAGCTGGTGTCGCCCTATAGCCACAGCACAATGGGTACTGGGCTACAGTCAGTGCTAGTGGTAGGTACATATAGGCTGTCATAGACCCCAGCCTCTGCCCTTTACTGTCCTACATTGTGCAATTCAACTCATAACCCAGTGTGTGTGTGTGTGTGTGTGTGTGTGTGTGTGTGTGTGTGTGTGTGTGTGTGTGTGTGTGTGTGTGTGTGTGTGTGTGTGTGTGTGTGTGTACTCTCCATGCGCTCATTCCATCATCCACTGTAAGTGACACAGTCTGACAACCAACCAGTCATAACTAGTGCTTCATCAGCGAGACACTTCGAGTTCTGACTGGTGACCTGGAAGTTACAGGGACACAAGCCCACTACATGAGGTTACGATGACATAAACCCACTACATGAGGTTACGATGACACAAACCCACTACATGAGGTTACGATGACACAAGCCCACTACATGAGGTTACGATGACACAAGCCCCACTACATGAGGTTACGATGACACAAACCCACTACATGAGGTTACGATGACACAAACCCACTACATGAGGTTACGATGACACAAGCCCCACTACATGAGGTTACGATGACACAAACCCACTACATGAGGTTACGATGACACAAACCCACTACATGAGGTTACGATGACACAAACCCACTACATGAGGTTACGATGACACAAACCCACTACATGAGGTTACCATGACACAAACCCACTACATGAGGTTACGATGACACAAACCCACTACATGAGGTTACGATGACACAAACCCACTACATGAGGTTACGATGACACAAGCCCCACTACATGAGGTTACGATGACACAAACCCACTACATGAAGTTACGATGACACAAACCCACTACATGAGGTTACGATGACACAAGCCCCACTACATGAGGTTACGATGACACAAACCCACTACATGAGGTTACGATGACACAAACCCACTACATGAGGTTATGATGACACAAGCCCCACTACATGAGGTTACGATGACACAAACCCACTACATGAGGTTACGATCACACAAGCCCACTACATGAGGTTACGATGACACAAACCCACTACATGAGGTTATGATCACACAAGCCCCACTACATGAGGTTACGATGACACAAACCCACTACATGAGGTTATGATCACACAAGCCCCACTACATGAGGTTATGATGACACAAACCCACTACATGAGGTTATGATGACACAAACCCCACTACATGAGGTTATGATGACACAAACCCCACTACATGAGGTTATGATGACACAAGCCCACTACATGAGGTTACGATGACACAAGCCCCACTACATGAGGTTACGATGACACAAACCCCACTACATGAGGTTACGATGACACAAACCCCACTACATGAGGTTACGATGACACAAACCCACTACATGAGGTTACGATGACACAAACCCATTACATGAGGTTACGATGACACAAACCCACTACATGAGGTTACGATGACACAAACCCCACTACATGAGGTTATGATCACACAAACCCACTACATGAGGTTACGATGACACAAACCCACTACATGAGGTTACGATGACACAAACCCACTACATGAGGTTACGACTGTCATTAAGACAAAACCACATTACAAGCCCCAATCACTTCTTTAGAATAGACTCAAATGGAATAAAATGATATAGATTAGAATGGAAACATTATTGTCCACTTTCTGGTAATCACTTCCTTGAACCTTGAATCATCTACAGCCGTTCTGAACACCGTCAATTAAATGACTATTAAATCTGTTGTTTCTCTTTCAGTTGATTACTGGGAGTTGCCTGATTAGCCACTAATTATTTGTCATCTGAGAGTGGTTAATTCATAAGTGTTCCCTGGTGATTTATCAAGCGTAATCAAAGAAAGGAATTAAAACCTGAACTGTTAAATGCAGAATTAACAGGATAATTATGCAATGGCACAAGGTAGCCACCATTAATTGTATCAACTTCTATAAAAACACATCTAGTCATTTTTTGGGGATGTACAATTCAAAGAAATACATATTTAGAAATACAACTTAGAGAAAAGTTGTTATTTATCTTCTAAAAGAGGCAATTATACATTAAACAGTATATTCCCTTTAACTTCTCTTGAATGACCGATTAGGAACAAAGTTGTGAATTAGCAGCTATTTAAATACAAATAATTGGTTGTTCTTGTGGCTAATTATGCCCAAGGTAATTAAGGAGCTGAGTGAAAAGAAAAGAGAGAGAAAAGAGAAGGCATGGGAGAGGCGTTTGTCTGACTGGGCTTTTATAGGAGAGGGGGAGGAGGAGAAGGCGTCTTCTGTGTTGGGAGAGGGGCTAGTGGGGAGAGACTGGAATGTCAATGATGGGACAGTGTGTGTGTGTGTGTGTATGTTTGGTGGGGGGGGTGTTAATGTGGGTGGGTGTGCCTACGTCTGTATGTGTGAGCGCATGTGTGTGTGCGTGTGTGTGTGTGTGCGTGTGTGTGTGTGCGTGCGTGCGTGTGTGCTTGTATCATAGCTGCTAAAGAGCACAGGCCCTGGGGGGTGTGATTAGAGCTCTACCATAGCTAGGAGGGCACATTGCTCAGATTGTTTCTTCTTCCTGCCTCTCCATCCCAACAACACACACAAAGTGTTTATATCTACAGCAACCTATTCAATTGAAGTCAGAAGTTTACATACATACATACATACACTTAATAGATAGAACTGTTTAGCCATAATGACCATCGTCACGTTTGAAGGAAAAAGGGGGAGCCTTGCAAGTCGAAGAACACCATCCCAACCGTGAAGCACGGGGGTGGCAGCATCATGTTGTGGGGGTGCTTTGCTGCAGGAGGGACTGGTGCACTTTACAAAATAGATGGCATCATGAGGGAGGAAAATTATGTGGATATAATGAAGCAACATCTCAAGACATCAGTCAGGAAGTTAAAGCTTGGTCACAAATGGGTCTTCCAAATAGACAATGACCCCAAGAATACTTCCACAGTTGTGGAAAAAATGGCTTAAGGACAACAAAGTCAAGGTATTGGAGGAATGGGCCAAAAATCACCGAACTTATTGTAGGAAGCTTGTGGAAGGCTGCCCGAAATGCTTTACCCAAGTTAAACAATTTTAAGGCAACGCTACCAAATACTACTTGAGTGTATGTGTAACGGATGTGAAACGGCTAGCTAGTTAGCGGTGGTGCGCGCTAAATAGCGTTTCAATCGGTGACGTCACTTGCTCTGAGAACTTGAAGTAGTGGTTCCCCTTGCTCTGCAAGGTCCGATGACTGTTGACGATGACTGTTGTTGATGTGTGCAGAGGGTCCCTGGTTCGCGCCCGGGTATGGGCGAGGGGACGGTCTAAAGTTATACTGTTATATATGTAAACTTCTGACCCACAGAGAATGTGATGAAAGAAATAAAAGTTGAAATAAATCATTCTCTCTACAATTATTCTGACATTTCACATTCTTAAAATAAACTGGTGATCCTAACTGAACTAAGACAGGGAATTTTTACTAGAATTAAATGTCAGGAATTGTGAAAAACTGAGTTTGGCTAAGGTCTATGGAAACTTCCGACTTCAAACTGTATATACATATATATCCTGTCTTAGCTGTCAGACAGGTAATGAATTGCAGAAATTAAATACGTGCATAATTGGAAGGGCCTGAATGGTTCACGCTGAATTTGTCTTTAATTAGAACAGCGTAATGGTGAGGAGAAACAACTGGTCCGTGTGTCTGCATTTCAAACACAACAGAGAGGGGACCCCTGCTTTCTCACACTGTATTTGTTTAAGCACTTCTTTAATAATAATGTCTCTGTCGTTTTTAAAGGTAGATAACTAGGGAGAGACGGAGAGAGCTAGAGAGAGAGAGAGAGAGAGAGGAGAGA
>NC_034180.2:5391446-5417208 GCF_002021735.2 Oncorhynchus kisutch | reverse complement strand
TGTCTGTTGTGTCTGTTGTGTGTGTCTGGTCTTTGTGTGTATGTCTGTGTGTGTGTGTGTGTCTGTGTTTGTGGTCTGGTGTGTGTGTGTGTTGTGTCTGTGTCTGTGTGTGTGTGTGTGTACTGTGTGTGTGTGTATGAGTGTGTGTGTGTGTGTGTGTTGTGTGTTGTGTGTGTGTGTGTGTTGTGTGTGTGTGTGTGTGTGTGTGTGTGTGTGTGTTTAAACCCTTAAACCCGTCTCCTCCCTATGGGGGCTGATGACACATGTGGTTAGTTGTGGTAATGGCAAGTGTTAACTGCTGATGACATTGTTCAGTTGATTGCCGAACACATGTGGTGAAGCAGGGACAGGACAGACATCTTCCCTCCCTGAAGCCCAGGCTGTGCCTCCTGTAACCCGAGCCCCAGGCCCTCATCTTAAAAGGTTGCGACCTTGCGTGCCTCTAACCCCCAAACAAAAGAGGTGGGTGGAGTGGATGGTTGGTTGGCTGTCCATCCACCCCTCCCTCCCTCCCTCCCTCCCTCCCTCCCTCCCTCCCTCCCTCCCCTCCCTCCCCCCTCCCTCCCTCCCCTCCCTCCCTCCCTCCCTCCCTCCCTCCCTCCCTCCCTCCCTCCCTCCCTCCCTCCCTCCCTCTTGCCCTAGGGTCATATAGCTGAGAGAGAGCGAAAGGTCTGGTAGAGCGTTTGTTAAGCAGGGCTGCAGTGAAGCAGGCAATGAAAATAGACTAGAGGGGGTTGAAGGGGAGAGAGGTTCTCCTCAAATGATCAACGGGACAGCCAGCTAGCCTTCGAGAGCGGGTGTGTGTGTGTGCGTGAGCCCTGATCGTGTGTGTGTGTGTGTGTAGGTAGTGTGCGTGTGTTCTGTATGTGTGTGAGTGTAGGTAGCGTGCGTGTGTTCTGTGTGTGTGTGTGTGAGTGTAGGAAGCGTGCGTGTGTTCTGTGTGTGTGTGTGTGCGCGTGTGTGTGTGTGTGTGTGTGTGTGAGAGTGTAGGTAGCGTGTGTGTGTTCTGTGTGTGTGTGTGTGTGTGTGTGTGTGTGTGTGTGTGTGGGTGTGAGAGTGTAGGTAGTGTGCGTGTGTTCTGTGTGTGTGATGCTTGATCCTGGGGAGGGATTGCCGAGCCGGGCGGAAACGATAAAGGGCTGGGTCTTTCTGTGTGTGTGTGTGTGTGTGTGTGGGAGGCTGGTTAGGGTCTCCTCCTAGCTACATCCCCTCTGGGCCTAGTGGCATAGTGGTGGCTCTGGCTCACAACGGAGATGGATTCCAATGCAAGGAGATGGGAGTGGGCACACATACACACACACACACCAGTCTTCCTCCTTCCACAGTGTCTAGGCTGGTGGACGTGGCTGCTGCTGGTCTATATCTCAGGACTAGTGTCCTCCATCACATCTCCCAGCCTTGCCTCACTACAGATGAACAACTATGTAGTTTGACAAAGGGAACATTACCTTAAACCGCCTCCTTGACTGTTATCAGAGACATATAAATAACAGACACTTGTACAAATCAGAAGTGTACAAAATAGGTTCTCTGAAGAAGAGATTCTGGACTGAAATAAAACAAAGCAATACTATAAGTCCAGTACACAGGATAAACGGTCTTATACATCTACTTATTCAGCACCTCGACTCCTTTCAGAACAAACCTAACGGGCCGTTATGTGGATCAGAACTAAGTCATTTATTCATTATTACTGAATGATACTTCAGTAGCTGTTTGTATCGTAAAATATCTGGTGGATAGCAGAGTATTCAATTTCCCCTTCTCTCTCCCCTCTTCAGTCACGCGCACACGCACACAACACACACACGCACACACGCACACACAACACACACACACGCACACACACACACACACACACACCACACAGAGTGTATGAATCTGAAGCTTTACGATTGGACTGTTCTATTATACATGTGGGCGTCTCGGTCGATGAGCCGTTGAATGGAGGCTTTATTTCCTCTTTCCCCCTCGCTGTAGACGGAGAGGAGAGAGGAGAGAGGAGAGACGAGAGAGGGGAGAGGAGAGACGAGAGAGGAGAGACGAGAGACGAGAGAGGAGCGACGAGAGACGAGAGAGGAGAGACGAGAGAGGAGAGACGAGAGAGGAGAGACGAGAGAGGAGAGACGAGAGAGGAGAGACTAGAGGAGAGACAAGAGACGAGAGAGGAGAGAGGAGAGAGGAGAGATGAGAGAGGAGAGACGAGAGAGGAGAGACGAGAGAGGAGAGACGAGAGAGGAGAGACTAGAGAGGAGAGACGAGAGAGGAGAGACTAGAGAGGAGAGACGAGAGAGGAGAGACTAGAGAGGAGAGACAAGAGACGAGAGAGGAGAGAGGAGAGAGGAGAGATGAGAGAGGAGAGACGAGAGAGGAGAGACGAGAGAGGAGAGACGAGAGAGGAGAGACTAGAGAGGAGAGACAAGAGACGAGAGAGGAGAGAGGAGAGACGAGAGAGGAGAGACTAGAGACGAGAGAGGAGAGACGAGAGACGAGAGAGGAGAGACGAGAGAGGAGAGACGAGAGACGAGAGACGAGAGAGGAGAGAGGAGAGACGAGAGAGGCCTGGCAGGTGCTGCCGTGGAGAGATGGACCTAGCTACTGTGTGTGTTGTGTGTGTGTGTGTGAGTCAAGGGTAATATGGCTACCGCGTAATCGAGTTACCACACATTACCAGGCCAACACGGGACAATTCTGCTGACAAGGAATTATTTAGTCAACTCCAATAACCACCAGCTAGACGAGACATTGAAAGGACAAAGACTTATTTAATGCATACCCATTTAACTCCCAGGTGTATAGGCCTATAGACCGTACGATACACAGCCAAGTCATACAACCTAGCGATTAGCTTAGAGTTAGCCTTGCCGGTTCAGGTAGACCACATTAATAGCTCATTTAGCTTTGTTTAGTTTCACTAAGACATGTTAGCTTAAACGTTGGCCTCCTCAACCTCTCCAGTTATAATAGCCAAGCTCAGGAGACCAGAGCCCCAATTCACAAAGAATAGGAGTGCTGATCTAGGATCAGTTTGGCCTTTTAGATCGTAATTAATACACTGATATAGACACAGGCGACCTGGTGCTAGATCAGCACTCTGAGAATAGGACACCACGGGCATTGTGTAAATAGGTGTGCCGTGGTCTTTTTCCTTAGCCTGTGTTGCTACCTCTCAGCCGTGATGTACGGGCCCTGCTTATCTCGGCCCGTCACCTCAACTGGAAATACTATTATTCTATCTGGGCTCAGCCGGCGGCTAGGCTACGCTACGGTAAGGATGGTCACTCTGTCACTGTCCCCCCGGACCAGAACAGCCCGGGACACAGCCACAACCTCTGTCTGGCTCCATCAGGAGAGGGAGAACTCCAACACACACGGGACCGACACACACACACACACACACCTGCACCGGCCCGAGGGGTCCTTCTCAACTGGAGTGGAAAATAACTATCATCTCAATTCGATAACAACAGAAAACAAGAGGAGAAAATCAGCAGCCTTCACAAAGAGACTGTATATAACATCCTTTCCTCTGTAATGGTACCGTGGGGAAATGCAGTGGCAGTTGTACGAGAGTCTGTAGAGTGGCTGGGGTAGCCCCTGTATTATTCATATGAGGATTTATGACCCAGCGGGGTGTGTGTGTGTGTGTGTGTGTGTGTGTGTGTGTGTGTGTGTGTGTGTGTGTGTGTGTGTGCGTGTGTGTGCGTGTGTGTGCGTGTGTGTGCGTGTGTGTGTGTGTGTGTGTGCATGCCCACAGGGCCAGGCCACTCCATCACAAGGATAATTTCCTGTGTTTGACCCCCATGATGACCTTTGTTTCCCCTGGCTCGCACACTCTGTCAGCCCCAAATTAGTACATACTTATGCTATTTTATTTACGGCAGGTTGTATAAGGTGATAATAGAAATATAACTACATATGGTGCTGTTATTTGTACAATTATATTTTTTATCATTATTAATTCATTAGTACTTAGTACTTCATTAGATTTTTGGAAGAATCATAAACCTTTTATTTTTTATAGCCAATAAAACATTGTGACCACTAAAACAATTCTGGATTTTCCACCTACTTCTATTTATACTAAACCTTATCCTTGATCATTTAAATGGTATATATTCCTATATACTTTATTCTTTTTCATTTCAATTGTAATATTTTTTTATTATTACATTTTTCCCCCAATTAAATATATTTTGGAAATATGTATATTTATTAAAGGACTAGTTGAAAAGTACAGAGTCTATTCTTGTTGTTCTGAACAGATTTGGAACACACTCAGAGCTTTCCTGAACAGAAACAAACCCAAAATAAATAATAGGTTCATTCAATAAATTCCCTCAATGATCTTTCCTCTTTCCTACACACGTCTCCTCGCTGTAACGAATACATCTAAATCTCCATCCGCGTCTGCCTCTCAAATAGCACCCTACTCTCTAGAAGAAGAAAACAGTGCACTACTTTTGAGCTGGGACAATAATTAATAATAATAATTGTAGGGAATAGGGTGCAATTTGGGAAGCAACCAATCGAATTCATATTTACACACCAAACACAAGTCTTCTCACACACACAGGCAGACGGGGACATTAGCATACCACCGACGGCGGCGTGCCGTTTATTTGTCAGAAACTCTCCTCCGGCCGACCTGCCCTGTTCCTCTCCGGCTCCCAGCCAAACAGTCCAATCTGTAGCGAGCTCCCTTTAACCCATTCCAGGCAATCACAAAGAATATTCTGGAAGCAGCTAGACCCATTGAGGGACCCTCTTCTTACCCCAATTGGATGAGTATAGCTTAACTGTTTGGCAGCATTCCCTGCGCACCGCCTGCCACAGACGCCTGCCACAGCCGCCTGCAACAATATACAATAGAAGCCTCCTCCTCCAAGTCTTATCTGGAGCAGAGCTGTGATGAGAAAATGGAATCGATCGATTGGCTGATGGGTATGTACTGTATGTGTTGTTATGGTGAGTTCTGGAGGCCCTGGACGGATCGGAGCTGTTATATAGGAGAAGAGGGAGGGAGGGAGGGAGGGAGGGAGGGAGGGAGGGAGGGAGGGAGGGAGGGAGGGAGGGAGGGAGGGAGGGAGGGAGGGAGGGAGGGAGGGAGGGAGGGAGGGAGGGAGGGAGGGAGGGAGGGAAGGAGGGAAGGAGCGTAAGGGGGAGAGAAATAATGAGAACGAGAGACGAAAGGGGGGAGAATTACAGAGAGAGAGAAAGAGCGAGAGAGCGATAGAAGAATATACGGAGAAAGAGAGAGAGAGCGAATAAAAGAGTGAGGTGGCCTGGTCTCAGAACTGAACAAGGTACTCCTTCAGAAGTGTCAGACAGCACCTCTCTTTAGCCGTCCTAGATCAGTGGAAGAAGTGATCACGGAGCCGTCTGGACACCTAGCGAGATAACACTATGAACTCACTCCTCAATCCCTCAACAGTACACACACACACACACACACACACTCTCTCTCTTCGTAAATCACTCCTATCTAATGATGGGGGGTGTTCTTAAAGGGATTCATGGAGAGATATTAACTTTAATCACAAAGAGCTGGAGAGAGAGAAACAGAGATGAAGAGATAGAACGAGAGCTTTACTCTTCCGTGCGGACAGGCGAACCTTCCAGCGCTTCACCCCCTTTCTTTCATGTCTATTCCCATGGACATTTCTCTTTGTCATCCCTCATCTCATCCCTTCATCACAACATGGCTATATAATAACCACCTATTATGCTAATGAGGATGCAATAGACTGTAGGTCTATAGGCCGTAGGATGCTGTTTTTCACCAATCCTCAATCACAATTTTCCCTCTTTTCCCGTTTTGTAAATTTTGTTTTTACTCAGAAGCAGAAGTCCGTCGGGCCTTTCCCAATGTTCTGCTATAAATGAACAATGAGTTGAGCCACTATATAACAGCCATCAAGATGTAGGTCTGGGATAAAAAAATAATGTCCCCTACGCTACGATAAATACCCTTCAACGTATTAACACGAACAGTAAAACAAAGAAATATGTGGATAAGGAAAGGTGACCTGGTCCGTTTTACAAGGCGCTAAATCAGAGAAATATCACGACGGCGTTATCCAACGGAATTAAAACTTTGATTCACTGAGTAATAGCTCCAGTAATGCAGTCCATCAGCCAGATTACTACACACACTAAGTGTATACATCTCTCTCACACACACACACACACACACACACACACACACACACACACCAAGCACAGCCTGGGCCCCGTTGCTAGGCGATCTCTTTCCATTCGTGACGAGAAAGAAAGAGAAGAGGAAGGACAACCAGGTCCAGCTATTTCCTCCTACTGTTTTCCCCCCCTTCCATCCACTCTTTCTTTCAGTGTCTAACATTGCAAACCCTTATTTCCCCTCTGCAAAATCAATGTAGTGTGGAATGAAAGAATGGGGTCCTGGGCCATAAATCAGCAGAGGGGCTTAGTATGAGTGTTAAAGTGGAACCATGTAGTAAGGCCCGCCGCAAGAGAGGGACATTAAACACCTTCGCACATGGCCCCGGCCTCCTCAGTAATTCTTGACAGCTTATTTCTCATTGTGGGCATCCCAAATGGCACCCTATTCCCTGTGTAGTGCACGACCTATCGGGGCTCTGATCAAAAGAGGTGCACTCTAGATAGGGAATAGGGTGCCATTTGGGCCGTGAACATACCTTGTAGGGTCAGAGGCTTCGGCACGCCGATCTGAAATATGACAGACAGACAGACAGACAGAGAGGCCCATTTCTTTCTTGTTTTTTAACAATCGGGGGAACTGTTTGACATTATGAGACACCACAGGTTCCTCTCAGTAGTAGTGGGCCTGAGAGGAATCACTGACCGGTGGAATTTCACAGCGTCTTCAATGCATGAGCGCACACATTGTTGCTGCACCCCCAGTATTCCTCCCTATTGTCTGCTTTTTAATAAGGCAGAGCCTTAAGTTTCCTTTAACTGATGGAACATACGGCAAATCACACTTCTACAACACACAGAGGAACATATTGAAATCATAAAAGCGTATTATCACATGATATCCTCTTTATCTCGCTCATCTGGTCTATCTGACGTGTCCATTTTTTGTAAAACATTTTTTTGGGGTGGGACGTCTTTTAACATCTGTCCGTCTCCACGACGTTTATGGACGCAGAGCTGGTCCATTGTGACGTCGTTCCCTCTTTTACTCTGGCCTGCCAGTTATTCAGTTGTTCTGTTATAGTTGCATCATTCCGTCACTCAGCGGCCGGTCGGGGGATGTAGAATAGGCTAATTGAAAAGGAAATAGAGTGACAAATTCCCCCCCCCCCCCTGAAAAATATGGTTCCAATTATCCTGCGGTGTAAGGGTCTATTCTCCCCGTAACGGGACAGGAGTGAGAATTATTACGTGTGTTGCAAACGCCACTGTAGGCTATTGTCTGTTTCCACATCTTAAAAGACATCAAATGGCCATGAAAATATACACTTCCAGAAGAATTACATAAACAAACAAACCCCCTCTCTTTTTCACAGCCTTTTAAATCTAAGTCATCGACACACACAATTCATCCATTATGCTGTTGAGCCAATCCAAAAAAAGGCTTGAGAATCCCCCTCCACAGCATCAGCCCCCTCATCCTGCCTGGTATTATAGCCTGGGTGGATTTGGAGAGGCTGGGAATTCTGACCACAAGCAGCCCCAAAAAAGGACCAGTTACTGGGCTCCGCTTCGCAAAAACTATTCGCTCTAATTCAGAACATCTGACCGTGGTGAGGGCAGCCGAGCTCCGAGGGAGCTTTTTTCGGGGGAGCTTTTTTCTCTCTCTCGACAATCAACTCTCAAAGTGCCGGAGTCACGGAATCACAGAGAGAGAAGCGTATTAACATGCGATACGGGTCCCCTCAACACACACACACACACACACACACACACAACTCCTTTCCTTTGAAGATGATTGAAACACACTTAAGCAGACAGCGGGTATAATAATTGACAGCAATTGATCACGTTTCATTGACCACAGGCACGACATGTGGATGCACAGGGGCGCACACACACACAGAGAGGGGTGCGTAAACGGCACACTGAGGAAGATCAATTAGCAGCAGCAGAGAGAATACACTGGTTTCAGCTGTTACCTTGGTTAAGAAATCCTCCAGTTGTTCCTTCCCCAAAGGGGTTAAAAGGATCCGGCCAGAGCCCTCCTGGCTGCTCTCGTTACCCGATCACAGAGGCATGTAGCTGGGTAGACACGGTGCTGCGCTGGGTCTGTCTTGCCGGGAGCTTTTTTTGCCTTTTTTATTCCCCTCCACAAAACACTTGCCTTCGATATGTCTCTCTCTCTCTCTCTCTCTTTCTCTCTCTGTCTCTCTCTCTCTCTGTCTCTCTCTCTGTCTCTCTTTCTCTCTCTGTCTCTCTCTCTCTCTGTCTCTCTCTCTGTCTCTCTCTCTCTCTGTCTCTCGGCACACAGTCTGTTTCAGTGGTTCTACTGACAGTAGTCTGTTTCTCCCATTCCACTCACTCTCTCAAACGCACACACAGAACAGAGAGAGGCTCTTCTCAATGAACAATCACACTCTCACCCTCTATGGCATCAAGCTCAGGCTTCAAGCTCAACTCATTAACGAGAGAGGGAGGAATAAAAGAAAAGGAGGGAAAAAAATGCAGGATCGTTTTTTTTCTTTCTTTTCCTTCGGCTGGACAGTGGGTGGTTAAATGCGCATCCTGCTGGTTGGTGGTTGGTCCACGCTCGCTCTCGCACCCTCTCTGCCACCGCCTGCCTTTCTAAACGGAATCTTTCCTCTTTCTTTCTCTCTCTCGCTCTCTCCAAGTTTTGAGGCACTCTTTCGGAGCCGTGCTGCTGCTGGCAGGAGAGGGGAGGGGCTTGGGGCTGAAAGAAGGGAGGGAGGCGCGCTATAGGTTGAGTCTCTGTCTGTTTACACCCACCGGGGGGAGGAGGGAGAGGAAAGGAGGTTGGGGAAGGGAAGGGAGAGGAGGGGGGGGCTGTCTCTGCTTTAACCATTTGGTCTTCACGCATCTGTTGCGTGGCTTCACACACACACACATTCTCTCAGCGATATCTCTCCCTCTCTCAGGCACGCACGCACGCACTTAGCCATTGTAGCTAGGGAGAAAAGCACTATAGTAAATAGACAGGCACACCTTTACTTAGACTCTATTCTTTATACCCCAGCCAGGGAATAATGCAACTGCATACCATTAATGGGATAATAGTTTGATTCATAATACACACACCTAATGAATACCCATACATGTACTAATACACACACCTAATGAATACCCATACATGTACTAATACACACACCTAATGAATACACATACATGTACTAATACACACACCTAATGAATACCCATACATGTACTAATACACACACCTAATGAATACCCATACATGTACTAATACACACACCTAATGAATACCCATACATGTACTAATACACACACCTAATGAATACCCATACACATACTAATACACACACCTAATGAATACCCATACATGTACTAATACAAACACCTAATGAATACCCATACATGTACTAATACACACACCTAATGAATACCCATACATGTACTACATATCCTCAAGATTCAAGTTGTATTAGTGGTATGTACAGGATACACATGGTTTACACTGTCCAATGAAATGCTAACTTGCATTTGGTTCCTTCTCAACAATGAAACAACAATAAGAAACAACAAAAGATAAGACTAGAACATAAAGTCAATGTCTCAGTAGAATAAACATTTTAGCATCAGTATAATACAGGGAGACCCAATTTATATAACACTATTTATACGTGTTTTGGGGAAGGGGGGATTGGGGGGCGAGTGTTTAAATCCTACAGGCACATCAACATCAACACACACACACACGAACTGTACCTGTACGGCAGATCATGTATGAGTCTGCTCAACGTCTGTTCAGTTTCTGCCTGCTGTCATTAACACGCCTCAGAGCACATGGAAACACTGCCGCAAACCCAGCCACGCACTTATGCACGTATGCGCACACACACACACACACACACACACACACACACACACACACACACACACACACACACACACACACACACACACACACACACACACACACACACACACACACAATTAGCGAAAGACAGCTTACACCAGGTATCACGTCCTTATCTGGTCTGATTAGCACGTGGAGGCTACACACACAACAACACAACAATCTAAAACCTCCCGTACTCCACAGGTGTAAACAAATAAACACAGTTGAAATGAACAAAAGGAGACTTGTTTAGTTTGGTGCGTTTTGCTACACGGGTTATAGAGCAGTCCGGATGACTGACCCCGACGAAAGACCAGGCCAATCCCTAACGCGCTATAGGGAGGGGGTTAGCAGCGCGTACCCAATACACATCTACCTGCCCGTCGGCATGCCAACTGTAGAGACGAAAAGACGTGACACGACCCAGCCGCTCTTCTCCCCCTTTTCCCAACAAAAAACGGCCACAGAGGATGCGCTATATTGTTCAGACCATTAATAGTCTTTGTGCTGGCTTATCGACCCGTCGAAAGGCGCTTGATACGGTCGACCATTTCTGACTTGTTCACAGGTGGTCTGAAATAGGCCTAGATCATGGCATCCTGCGATTGGTTCAAGAACAAAAGTGTGCTTACTGACGGTAAATCAAATCTACTTTCCTCAATATTCCGAAAGGTGTGCTGCAGGGGGTCGATTTTGGGCCCCGTTCTCGTCCCTATTTCTATCAATAACATTGTTCCACCTGTTAAGGGAGGCGATATGGGAGAGTTGTGTTGGTTTTGTTATATTGATATTATTATATTACATGATATTTATTCAATGGTGTATGTTCATGTTCACAGGCCTCCCCATGTAAATGAGACCATGGGCTCAACGTTGACCCTCCCAGTATAAATACAATATCAGAATAAATCGCCCTCCGTATTACAACATGACGCTCCAGAGGGCCGTTAAAAACATCCACTTCAAAACGTTCTGTCCAGGACAGGACGGCACCGGAACAGCAGGGACCTGCCAAATGGCTCGCTCTGCTCTAAACGGACAGAATCCAGACCACATTCATATGGAATCTACATTCTTGTTAACACCAGAAGGATCTAGGTGGAGAAATACTGATGTATCCTATGATCATTGTGTGCTGTAGAAATGCTCAATGATATTGTGTGTTTTTCCCTGTTGGGAATAACGTCTCTGGATTTCAAGGAGAACGTGTCATGTTTTGTGCCGTTACGTAGGGAACATTATGCCCTGAACAATTACCCACCTTTCCCGTGTTTTACAAAGCATTTATCCATCAACAACGGAACACTACTCTCCTCCCTGAGCCTGGGGCACCTCCTGCTAAGAGTGACCACGGAAAATTTCAGCCAATCAGGCAAGGAGCCTATCCCCGCCCACGCTGTCCATTCGAACTGAACTATAAAAACGTGGCGTGAAATAATAGCCACGGACGACTGAAATCCTTCTGCTTCCAGGACGTCGGTGTAGTTGGTAACTGGAAAGCGCCCTTGATTATTTGACGATTGTCCTCTGCTCTCACTTGGATCTCAGTTGGACAACGACACCACCCCGGAACAGGGGTCTTCTCCCATTTTCCCAATGAAAGGACGTTTGAGAGATTGAGCTACCAGAGATTGAGCTACCAGAGATTGAGCTACTATGGAATTCCATATAAGCACATTCAACGCAGGCTATCTCTCTCTTAAAGTCCCTGCTCTGTCTCATGTAGAATCATCCTAAATGACAGCTTGTCCTACTCTTGAGTTAAGAGAAACCCTCCTCTCTGTTTCCCTCCCTTCCCCATTCTAACTACTTCATCAATTGCTTATCATTTTGCCACATTCTGTCACGGAGTCATTTATCATGTATTACCTTGTTTTTATTATACATATTTTTCCTGTTATAAAATAATATCACTGTCTCTGAGATGTTGAATCCGACATTGAAAGAACTCTACAGAACCTTGAGGTTATAATTGAGACATGTACGGTTTATCCCGACTTGCTAAGAAAGTTTCCTATCGACTTAAATGATAGGTGGTGCTGTAAAATAACATTTACTGTAAAATAGAAATAAATCCATATTTTATATTCCATAATTAATGACCCAATTAATTAGACATTATCATAACGTTAGGCCTCTACACTGCTGTGAGTATAAAGAGCTGGTCCAGGGCCCATTTTGTCTGTACATTCCATCCATACATGCCCATGCTTGGGAGTGTTAATCTCCCTCAGGGTGTGTTGGAAGAAGAGGCTAATATCCTTCCTACTAGACTGTGGAGAGGAGAGCGATAGGGGCTCATACGCAGGCAAACACACAGAGAGTGGGACACACACAGAGAGAGAGAGACACACACACAAACACACATATGAATGCCAGGCACGCCGACACCCACACAAGCTGAAAAAACCCATATGTTTCCTTTACTGATAGTCGGCTATGCCTTGTCATGTGGCATTAATATGAATGAAATCAATATTATGGTGGCCCGAACCGACTAAGGCCTTTTGGAAAACCTCATTACTCTGGCAATCGCTGTATTTCACACTCGTACGTGTGACTGTTTTTTAAAGCACTGCACTTGTTGCTATGGGGAGAGATGGACAGAGAGCATCTTGACGACCATAAACACTTAGGGGTTAACGTCTGCTGGCTCCCCACTGAGAATCAATCACACTTTAACATTGTGTGTGTCTAGAATATCGTCCTTTAAGTTATGGTGTGACAGTATAGTGTTTTGTATTTTTAACTGAGTTGCACTGTAAGTTATAAACCAACCATCAGCAGGAACATCTAAAATCGCTGCAGTGTCTGAATGAACAAATATTTACATCAGCGTATTGTGGATATGTGTATTTGTTGGCTGTATTTCTGTGACTGGGTGTATTCTCAGATAAACAAAACACTGTATTATGACCTCTACACACACACGCACGCACGCACACACACGCACCACACGCACACACACACACACACACACACACACATCTTAAACTGAGTACTCATTAACCAAACAAAGACGGAGAGACACAAGTATATGACTTCCATTGATGACTTCCTTAACACATGACTTCTAGTGATGACTTCCTAAACACATGACTTCTAATGATGACTTCCTAAACACATGACTTCTAATGATGACTTCCTAAACTCATGACTTCTAATGATGAATTCCTAAACACATGACTTCTAATGATGACTTCCCAAACACATGACTTCTAATGATGACCTCCTAAACACGGCCACACTTAAACATGTTCCCCTTCTCCTCCCAAGACACTTAAACACTTATACTCCCTGTATATAACCATGTTATTATCTACTCCCTGTATATAGACATGTTATTATCTACTCCCTGTATATAGCCATGTTATTTTATACTCCCTGTATATAACCATGTTATTATCTACTCCCTGTATATAGCCATTTTATTATCTACTCCCTGTATATAGCCATGTTATTTTAGACTCCCTGTATATAGCCATGTTATTATCTACTCCCTGTATATAGTCATGTTATTTTAGACTCCCTGTATATAGCCATGTTATTATCTACTCCCTGTATATAGCCATGTTACTATCTACTCCCTGTATATAGCCATGTTATTATCTACTCCCTGTATATAGTCATGTTATTATCTACTCCATATATATAGCTATGTTATTATCTCCTACCTGTATATAGTCATGTTATTATCTACTCCCTGTGTATAGCCATGTTATTATCTCCTACCTGTATATAGTCATGTTATTATCTACTCCCTGTATATAGCTATGTTATTATCTCCTACCTGTATATAGTCATGTTATTTTCTACTCCCTGTATATAGCCATGTTACTATCTACTCCCTGTACATAGCCATGTTATTATCTACTCCCTGTATATAGCCATGTTATTATCTACTCCCTGTATATAGTCATGTTATTATCTACTCCCTGTATATAGTCATGTTATTATCTACTCCCTGTATATAGTCGTGTTATTATCTACTCCCTGTATATAGCCATGTTATTATCTACTCCCTGTATATAGTCATGTTATTTTAGACTCCATGTATATAGCCATGTTATTATCTACTCCCTGTATATAGCCATGTTATTATCTACCCCATGTATATAACCATGTTATTATCTACCCCCTGTATATAGCCATGTTATTATCTACTCCCTGTATATAGCCATGTTATTATCTACTCCCTGTATATAACCATGTTATTATCTACTCCCTGTATATAGTCATGTTATTATATACTCCCTGTATATAGCCATGTTATTATCTAATCCTTGTATATAGCCATGTTATTTTAGACTCTCTGTATATAGCCATGTTATTATCTACTCCCTGTATATAGCCATGTTATTATCTACCCCCTGTATATAGCCATGTTATTTTAGACTCCCTGTATATAGCCATGTTATTATCTACTCCCTGTATATAGCCATGTTATTATCTACTCCCTGTATATAGTCATGTTATTATCTACTCCCTGTATATAGCCATGTTATTATCTACCCCCTGTATATAGTCATGTTATTTTAGACTCCCTGTATATAACCATGTTATGTTATAATCCATATATATAGCCATGTTATTATCTACTCCCTGTATATAACCATGTTATTTCATACTCCATATATATAGCCATGTTATTATCTACCCCCTGTATTTTTTTATTTTTTTATTTTACCTTTATTTAACCAGGTAGGCAAGTTGAGAACAAGTTCTCATTTACAATTGCGACCTGGCCAAGATAAAGCAAAGCAGTTCGACAGATACAACGACACAGAGTTACACATGGAGTAAAACAAACACACAGTCAATAATACAGTATAAACAAGTCTATATACAATGTGAGCAAATGAGGTGAGAAAGGAGGTAAAGGCAAAAAAGGCCATGGTAGCAAAGTAAATACAATATAGCAAGTAAAACACTGGAATGGTAGTTTTGCAATGGAAGAATGTGCAAAGTAGAAATAAAAATAATGGGGTGCAAAGGAGCAAAATAAATAAATTTATTAAATACAGTTGGGAAAGAGGTAGTTGTTTGGGCTAAATTATAGGTGGGCTATGTACAGGTGCAGTAATCTGTGAGCTGCTCTGACAGTTGGTGCTTAAAGCTAGTGAGGGAGATAAGTGTTTCCAGTTTCAGAGATTTTTGTAGTTCGTTCCAGTCATTGGCAGCAGAGAACTGGAAGGAGAGGCGGCCAAAGAAAGAATTGGTTTTGGGGGTGACTAGAGAGATATACCTGCTGGAGCGTGTGCTACAGGTGGGAGATGCTATAGTGACCAGCGAGCTGAGATAAGGGGGGACTTTACCTAGCAGGTTCTTGTAGATGACATGGAGCCAGTGGGTTTGGCGACGAGTATGAAGCGAGGGCCAGCCAACGAGAGCGTACAGGTCGCAATGGTGGGTAGTATATGGGGCTTTGGTGACAAAACGGATTGCACTGTGATAGACTGCATCCAATTTGTTGAGTAGGGTATTGGAGGCTATTTTGTAAATGACATCGCCAAAGTCGAGGATTGGTAGGATGGTCAGGGTATGTTTGGCAGCATGAGTGAAGGATGCTTTGTTGCGAAATAGGAAGCCAATTCTAGATTTAACTTTAGATTGGAGATGTTTGATATGGGTCTGGAAGGAGAGTTTACAGTCTAACCAGACACCTAAGTATTTGTAGTTGTCCACGTATTCTAAGTCAGAGCCGTCCAGAGTAGTGATGTTGGACAGGCGGGTAGGTGCAGGTAGCGATCGGTTGAAGAGCATGCATTTAGTTTGACTTGTATTTGAGAGCAATTGGAGGCCACGGAAGGAGAGTTGTATGGCATTGAAGCTTGTCTGGAGGGTTGTTAACACAGTGTCCAAAGAAGGGCCGGAAGTATACAGAATGGTGTCGTCTGCGTAGAGGTGGATCAGAGACTCACCATATGTATATAGCCATGTTATTTTCAACTCCCTGCTAGGGTGTCGGGTAGCCTAGTGGTCAGAGCGTTGGGCAAGTAACCAAAAGGTTGCTGGATCAAATCCCCAAGCAGACAAGGACAAAATCTGTTGTTCTGCACCTGAAAAACTATCCAAATATACACCACAGTTCCATGGTAGGCTGTCATTGTTAATAAGAATTTGACTTGTGTAGTTAAATGAAGGTGACACATATAGCCATGTTATTTTCTACTCAATATTTTTAGTTATTCACTGTGTATTTATTCTTCATGTCACTATTTCAATTTTTGAAATAAAAATTATAAATAAAAATAAATAAAATAATAATCGTTAACTCTATATTGTTGGAAATAGACCCGCAAGTACTAATTTCACTGTTAGTCTGCACCTGTTGTCTACGAAGCATGTGACAAATAAGATTTGATTTGAACTGCACACACACACACACACACACCCACAAACAATTGCACAAACGCACACAGGCACACAAATCTTGGATAGTAACACAATAAAGACACACATGCCTACACTACTAAACACAATCATCCCCTCAAGTGCAGATTACATTACACTGCACTGCAGGAGATTCTGCTGGAAAGCGCATAGCAGGTATTGAGGCACTGTGTGTGTGTGTGTGTGTGTGTGTGTGTGTGTGTGTGTGTGTGTGTGTGTGTGTGTGTGTGTGTGTTGGGGGGAGCCATAATACAGTGTTATGTCTGTTTATCAGTATTGGTGGAGCGGCTGGAAACTCAGTTCTATTAGTCAGACAATAGACAGGCTGATTGGGCTGTAATGTAGTGAGGCTGTACTGGACCTGGCAGAGAGAGATATTCTGCTGAAAACAGTCCCATAGTACCATATGTAAAACCATACTTCACATTACTAGCTGTATTGTCAATCCTTAGCTAAGAGGGAGACGTCCTGTCTAAAACAATGGATGTACTGTACTTTACTCTAAAGCTACCGAGTTAGCTTCAGCCTCTGTAAAGTAAAGAGTTACCCCAAAGTCCCTATATCCCAGGGTCTGGATCCCCCATGTAAAACAGTGGTATACTATACCGTACGTCTACCAAATCTGGACCCTCTATGCATTATAATATCCTTCCGCATGGGTGTTCTGTCTCGCTCAATACGCCACCCTTCTCCTCCCCAGTCGAAACTGCACTTAACATGTCATATTTATTTAGCCATCTTTAATTCAGCATCTCAGACAGCTGTTCGTTTGCACTGGTTGGATCCATGAGAAAATACTGAGGAATGGAGGGGAATTGCTGAGGAGCAGAGGAGGAGAAGGAGAGCAGAATATGAGAAGGAGAGAAGAGGAGGAGAGGAGGAGGAGACCAATGGGAAATCACAACACCATGGTGACTGTGATGCTGTTTGTGTCACCTCTGTCACCTCAGTGGCTTGGGGAGTGATTGACAGTTGATACGGTGTGTGTGTGTGTGTGTGTGTGTCTGTACTGCTCTCTCGTCCCTCCCTCCCTAGAGGATAACTGTGGCTGGTGTTTACAGAGACCCAGCTGCCAACAGCAGGTCAGTATGGACACAGCACCCCACCTGGGCTTTGAAGAGCAGAATCACCACATCATCAACACTGCTGGGTAAACTCTCTCCCACAGACACTATACCAGTGACTATAACTAACACACTGCTGGGTAAACTCTCTCCCACAGACACTATACCAGTGACTATAACTAACACACTGCTCGGTAAACTCTCTCCCACAGACACTATACCAGTGACTAAGATGAGCACAACACTGGCCCTTGGTGCTGTTCAACAGGATGAAGGGAACTGCACTGAAATGATTGAAAAAGACTGAATCAGTGATGATATTGGATGAAATTCAGTAGTGTGTGTGTGTGTGTGTGTGCATGTTTGTTGTTTGTGTGTGTGTGTGTGTGTGTGTGTGTGTGTGTGTGTGTGTGTGTGTGTGTGTGTGTGTGTGTGTGTGTGTGTGTGTGTGTGTGTGTGTGTGTGTGATAGTGACCTCCAGGGGCCAGCCAACACCTGGCTGTAGTCCTGTAGGCGAGGAGCCAGGGGTCTGGGGGCCAGTGCAGGGCCATCTGATTAATCTAACCCCATAGTGACCTCTTATTGGACACAGCCCACACGGTTAGATCACCGCTGGCTGGAGCTGACACACACACACAGACGAATGGACACGCACATGACAAATTAGCGCACGCATACATACACGCACACACGCACACACACACACACACCCCCCCCGGCCGTAAACAGAGAGGTTACATTTGATTAGCAGATAGCTTGCTGAACAGTTGAGACTTAATTCCAGCCAAAGGCGAAAGAGAGAGAGCAGTTCTGTCCTACATGGTACCCTGTTCCCTATATAGTGCACTACCCATAAGGGCGTTGGTCAAAAGTAGTGCACTGTATAGGAAATAGGGTGCCATTTGAGATGAAGCAGCAGTGGAAGTAATGTTTGGTATTGGAGTGCTCTTTTAGTGGCGTTTCAGATGAATTGACTGTTATTCAGGAGGCTTTCAGATGGTTTAGAAACACAACAGCCAAACAGCAGCTGGCAACGGCCCAGCAGGGGTGGCCAGGGCACTGCCTGATCACAAACAGACAGCAGATACTTGTGGAGAACATGAAGGCACACACAAACACACACAAACACACAACTATTTTAAACTCCCTCTAATTTCCTAAAGATGCTGATTTATGATGGGAAGCCAGGTCATAAATATAATCATATTATAACATCATGGCTGCCATATGAATACCAGCCCCAATACTGGACCATGGGATATTGATTTTACCCAGGTCCAAGGACGACATAGTCAGAGATGTAATATACCGAGTGATTCTGAATATGGTACAATATTCATGAAACTTAATAATCTTTCCTTTATGGCCTTCAGAGTTGGGAGGAGAGACCGGGGCCTTCCACTTTCTACTCTGAGTATGCCGAGGTAACAAGAACCATTGGTGTGAATGGGAATGACTCGATGATTGGAAACGTGAGTTTGAGTCAGAGTGCCAAAGTCGCAGGGCCCAGTGGAGAGTTTACATCCACCTCTCTATATACTATATACATCTATATGCTCTACTGATTCTCTCTGAAATGGAAGCGTTCCGCAACAACAACAACTACATCCTGAAAAAGGCATACAAAGTGGAGTAAACGGCATCCTGGGACTTACCTGTCACCCAGAATGCACCGCAGGAGGCCAGGAGGTCACAGGAGAGCGAAGGAGAGAGGGAAGGAGAAGAGAAGAAGAAAAAAACATGAGTTCATTGAAACTGAAAAAGCTCGGGTCCCCGTTCGACGTCAGACATTCAACTGAATTCCTCTGTCCAGGACTGAAAGGGGAAAACGGGTTGAGTCGTTCTGATCAGTACAGATGACTCAGTGTTTTTGGAAAAATGAGTCTTGAGTCAATGACTACATAGTGCACTACTTTTGACCAGATCCCTATGGGACTTACTCCCTATACAGGGAACGGGGGGCCATTAGGGACACAGCTAACGCCTGAGTGAAGTTGTTAAGGTTTCATGAGTGTACCTAGCTGTCTCTATGACACAAACATCAATATCCCACTCGCCGCATAATTCGATTCGAATTAGCGCAGCTTTATTTAAACAGGAATTGTAGACAGAGTTCATTGAAAAGAGGAGGATGTGGCAGATGAGCACGACTCAGGCGCTAACAGCTTTGCTAACGGAGAGGAAGACATGGAGAGACGATAAGGAGTGATGACAGAAGGTGAAAGGTGGAAAGCGGAGGTAGAGAGAGAGAGTGTAAATCCCTCCTCTTTCACATCTGTCCATCAGTGCTAATGTTAGACTATACGTGTCAGTGAAAAGTACCTGTATAAATTAGCAAAAATGCTACTTGCTAGCAGAGATTCCTGGTGTGCAAGTATTTTCCTCCCTTCCTAACCCCTCTTAGAAATGTGAAAATAAGAGACTATTTGTGTTGACGGGAGGCAATTTCTCTTCCAACCTTGAATATGACTAAGGCTAACAATCACCATTCATTGGGAAAATAGGTAAGTGTGGTTCAAGGTTATCTTTAGTGATATTGAATATGGAGCAATCTGTTTCACACATTCTTAATACATCATTCATATCTGGGATGGAAAAAAACACTATTAACCTGGGAACCTAAACTGAATATCTCTCTGAATGTTTCACTATTGGTTTACTTCGGTGAATAACATTTGGTTTGGATTGCACTCCTATAACCTACAGCTAAGAACATAGCTGCCTTAGCTTTCCTCATTGATCCTATTCAGGCCGGTACATGCTCAGCGTTTAGCTAGGACAACAGCAACTCACTCTTCTCCATTACTCCGGTGCCTATAGCATCTTCACACACACACACACACACACACACACCCACTATCCTCTCCTCTTTACAGTCTGCAGCAGTTCTAGCTGAGTGAACACCAGCCACGCAGTCTCTCCCAGCCAGATGCGGTAAAGATGTCCATGAAACTCGACCAAAACAATGGAATTGCCATGGAAACGCGTGGGGAAAGAAGCATTGGGGAAAAGATCCTGAATCTCCTAATTCCCCCCCTCAGAAAAATTAGCCTACATTTAGGATATTGTTTATATGTGCAGTATAATGATTGTATGGATGTCAACCCCAACACTTGTTCATGTCATCGTTGCCAATCAAATGAATTACAGTTCAAAAACAACTGATTACCACCACCGATCTCTGTATGCTAGCTATGCTACCAGCTTATACGAATGGGAGTTAGCATTTAGCAGTCACTTCTTCTAAACCTGAAAAGGGACTACTTCTAAATGTTATGCAGCGAAAACAGCCAAAATATCCAAATCGAACTTTAGTAGCCACATTGTGGGCCTTTTACAATACATCAGTCATGACGGATTTGACCAATATCCACTTGGTTAGATCAGTCCGGCGTCCTTCTATCCCCCACGGTCTGCGTTCCATTGACCTCTCTACCGCATCTATATGGAATTAAAGAATTACTGCAGGGGACTTTGTTTGAACAGGGAGCTCTCCCTCTGTCCCTTTCCCCTTGGTATATAAATAACACCAATAATAAGGCTGATACATATATGCAGGCAGGGCGACAGCAAGCAGTCAATATCTTCTCATCCTTAGAGAGGCCCTGTGTGTGTGTGTTCATGTGTGTGTGTCTGTGTGTGTTTGTGTGTGTGGCTCTCTCCGGCCTCTCTGGGTAGAAATGGATCATCTTCTGTATTTTCCTCCACAGTAATGCCACAGCAGCATATCAAACCACTGGGCCATTTAATGATGTCATCCCTTACACACACACTGCTGCTGGTTAGCACAGACACACTTCGCTTGGAGAGTCGTTAAAAAAATGGATCAGGGGACAGGGGGACGGACAAAGGGAGGAGAGGGGGGCTAACAGCATGGAGGGAAAGGGAGAGAGGGGGACTAACATCATGGAGGGAAAGAGAGAGAGGGGGACTAACATCATGGAGGGAAAGGGAGAGAGGGGGACTAACATCATGGAGGGAAAGAGAGAGAGGGGGACTAACAGCATGGAGGGAAAGAGAGAGGGGGGGGCTAACAGCATGGAGGGAAAGAGAGAGAGGGACTAACAGCATGGAGAGAAAGAGAGAGAGGGGGACTAACAGCATGGAGGGAAAGAGAGAGAGGGACTAACATCATGGAGGGAAAGAGAGAGAGGGGGGCTAACAGCATGGAGGGAAAGAGAGAGGGGGACTAACAGCATGGAGGGAAAGAGAGAGGGGGACTAACATCATGGAGGGAAAGAGAGAGAGGGGGGCTAACAGCATGGAGGGAAAGAGAGAGAGGGGGACTAACAGCATGTAGGGAAAGAGAGAGAGGGGGACTAACAGCATGTTGTGAAAGAGAGAGGGGGACTAACATCATGGAGGGAAAGAGAGAGGGGGACTAACAGCATGTAGGGAAAGAGAGAGAGGGGGACTAACAGCATGTTGTGAAAGAGAGAGAGGGGGACTAACAGCATGGAGGGAAAGAGAGAGGGGGACTAACAGTATGGAGGGAAAGAGAGAGAGGGGGACTAACAGCATGTTGTGAAAGAGAGAGGGGGACTAACATCATGGAGGGAAAGAGAGAGAGGGGGGCTAACAGCATGGAGGGAAAGAGAGAGAGGGGGACTAACAGCATGGAGGGAAAGAGAGAGAGGGGGGCTAACAGCATGGAGGGAAAGAGAGAGAGGGGGACTAACAGCATGGAGGGAAAGAGAGAGGGGGACTAACAGCATGTTGTGAAAGAGAGAGAGGGGGACTAACAGCATGGAGGGAAAGAGAGAGAGGGGGACTAACAGCATGTTGTGAAAGAGAGAGAGGGGGACTAACAGCATGGAGGGAAAGAGAGAGGGGGACTAACAGCATGGAGGGAAAGAGAGAGAGGGGGACTAACAGCATGGAGGGAAAGAGAGAGGGGGACTAACATCATGGAGGGAAAGAGAGAGAGGACGGATGGTGGGAGAGGGGGACTAACAGCATGGAGGGCAAGAGAGAGAGGATGGATGGTGGGAGAGGGGGACTAACAGCATGGAGGGAAAGAGAGAGAGGACGGATGGTGGGAGAGGGGGACTAACAGCATGGAGGGAAAGAGAGAGGATGGATGGTGGGAGAGGGGGACTAACAGCATGGAGGGAAAGAGAGAGAATGGATGGTGGGAGAGGGGGACTAACAACATGGAGGGAAAGAGAGAGAGGACGGACACAGCCATAGGGACTAACCTACAGGGCAAAATAAAGTCACCTCCCTAAAGGCAAGAGCAGATACACACAGGGTGCTTTTCAACCACCTAAAGTGTTTTCATCCTATATAGTCAGAGCAGCACCTACATCTGTTCTTGTTCTGTCCTCCTGCTGTCTGGTAAGGATTGTTTACCACACTGTTAATATGGAGTAGATAGGGGTTCTTGTTCTGTCCTCCTGCTGTCTGGTAAGGATTGTTTACCACACTGTTAATATGTGATAGATAGGGGTTCTTGTTCTGTCCTCCTGCTGTCTGGTAAGGATTGTTTACCACACTGTTAATATGTGATAGATAGGGGTTCTTGTTCTGTCCTCCTGCTGTCTGGTTGGGATTGTCCACACTGTTAATATGGAGTAGATAGGGGTTCTTGTTCTGTCCTCCTGCTGTCTGGTAAGGATTGTCCACACTGTTAATATGGAGTAGATAGGGGTTCTTGTTCTGTCCTCCTGCTGTCTCTCCTCCAGCACTCTGTCGTGTGTGCCTGGTAAGCCTACCCCATGCAGCCCCACACAACACAGCTTCTATAGGAGCCAGTGGGAGGCGGACTACAGGAGGGTCTGATGCTGGTTGATACCTCCTGAGTTTCAGCTGCTCCTGTTGCTCAAACTCCCCAGGGTGACCCTAGTGTGTGTGTGTATGGGTGTGTGTGTGCGTATGCGTATGCATGCCTTGTGTGCTTATTTGTGTATGTATGCGTGCATGTGCTGTGCGCATATGTGTGCCCGTGTGTGTGTGTGCATCTGTGTGTGTTTGTGTCTGTTTCACTTATGTGTGTGTACGAGTGAGTGGGCAAAGCGGGGTGAGAAAAGGTCCCTAAGCCTCGGGAATTCAGCCTATCGGCACCCTGCGGTGCCAGTCCACAGACCTCTGAGACACAGAGAGACAGAAAAAAAAAGAATGCTGGGGTAAAAAAAGAACGGCAAAACGACAGGACGCCCCCCCCCCCCCAAAAAAAAAGAGGGCATTCTTTCCCAATTCTCTTATGCTCGGTTGCATGTCATGAATCCGCGGGATCCTTCGGATAATTGTGAGCCTTGTCAGAAAAATGTACCCGGTGCGCACCACCATGCCACCCTCCCCCGGTTGGGGTTCTAAATAACAACAATCATCATGATTGTGAAGTAGGCTGGCCGGGTTGGACCGTTCCATTCAGAGTAATGAGGGGTCCCACTGTTTTTACGGCCCTCGTAGAGAAGCTAAGCTCTCACTGCAGGGCGTCGGGGCCCGCCATTACTGCCCCCCAACCGCTACTAGCCAGACAGCAGGTGATCACACCCACACAAATTCACACAAAGACTTCACACAAAAACACATACATACACATTCAAACCACACACACACACGCACACACACAGTAATGTATGCACGGGCATACACATTCAAAACATACATCCGCACAAACACACTCAACAACACATACAGTCAGATCAGTGAGAACAGAGTAGCAAGGCCTCTCTCACAGTCAGAGTGTTTAATAGGAAAATATCCATGAGAGAAAGAAGGGACCATAAACATGTCTTCTAGAGGAGAAGATGAACACACCTTTCTGCTGCAGGGAAAATCCCAAAGAGACATTTACCAAAGAGACATTTACAGAGAGACATTTACCAAAGAGACATTTACCAAAGAGACATTTACCAAAGAGACATTTACCAAAGAGACATTTACCAAAGAGACATTTACCAAAGAGACATTTACCAAAGAGACATTTACCAGAGAGACATTTACCAAAGAGGACATTTACCAAAGAGACATTTACCAGAGAGACATTTACCAAAGAGACATTTACCAAAGAGACATTTACCATAGAGAACATTTACCAAGAGACTTTACCAAAGAGACATTTACCAAAGAGAAATTTACAGAGAACATTTACCACGAGACTTACCAAGAGACATTTACCAAAGAAGACCTTTACCAAAGAGACATTTACCAAAGAGACATTTACCATAGAGCCTTTACCAAAGAGACATTTTAAAAAAGAGACTTTACAGAGAGACATTTACCAGAGAGTACATTTAACCAAAGAGACTTTACCAAGAGACATTTTACCAAAGAGGAGGGGGAAAAAGAGAGAGAGAGAGAGAGAGATATTGAAGGATAGCGAAAGAGAGCATAGAGGAGAGAGAGAGAGATAGAGATAGAGAGAGAGAGAGAGAGCGAAGAAGAGAGAGAGAGAGATTGGGATAGCGAAAGAGAGAGAGGAAGAGAGAGAGAGAGAGAGAGTAGAGAGAGAGAGAGTGAGGATAGCGAAAGAGAGAGAGGAGGGAGGAGGTAGAGGAGAGAGCGAGAGGAGAGAGAGAGGAGATAAGAGACGAGGAGAGAGAGATGAGAGAGAGAAATAGAAAGAAAGAAAAAAGAGTGAGCGCTTCCCTTCCCCTCCTCCCATGTTTCCCATCCATTACAAGTCTATGACAACACATTAAACCTGCTCTTCCAAACAAGAGGAGAATACCTCATTAAATACCAATGAATCTTACATCATCTTGTATAAATCCCTCATATATCCCTCTTTAATTCCACATACATACCTCCTTAATCACCAGTCCACCACAGCCGTTTCCCTTTATGGGAAAAAGAACGTTCTAGCCCAATCCTGTTACAGTCAGTAAAACATATGGTCTCCCAGTCTTAGTGTTTAAAGATCTAATACATAAATAACCAACTAACTGTTTTGTTAGATTGCATAGTTGAAAATAATCTCAGCCTCATTTTTTATATTTAATTAAGGTATTCATTCTGTCATGATTATAATCTTACAGATTACGGTATTATCTTACTTTTTTAACAGATCTACTTCTCTATCATGTTCTATTCACCCTACTTCTACAGTATCTCCATATTTTCCCTACAGAGCTTTCCATGGATGGAGTTTAATCTCCATTCGTTTCCTATTCAACCTAGCGGTTAGAGCGTTGGGCCGAAAGGTTGCTGGCTCAAAAAACCGAAGCAGACAAAGTGAAATATCTGTCGATGTGCCCTGTAGCAAGGCACTTAATCCTAATTTGCTCTAGGGGCGCCATCCTACTATGGCTGACACTGTAAAAAGAAAAACATCCCTTATGAA